>NC_088243.1:8271706-8311706 GCF_036934945.1 Oncorhynchus masou masou | reverse complement strand
CCTCCGGCGCCATTTATCCATCTTTGGTCAGAGAGCGATGTCTTCATGGCCCGCAGATGACGCGGGCGGTCTTCACTTGAACCACTCTATCTTTGTCAAATAAGCACCGATCCGGGTCAAACAATAGCCAATGACCTGGGCTTTATGGGAGTATCCGGAAACCCTGTGTTTGTCCCAAAATGTAGGTGCTAACCTATGCGACAGAGAGTTATGAAGTTATGAAAACTGGTTGTATTGCGAATGTTGAACTTATAATATGGCTATGAATACTGGAAAAGCTAAATCAAAGTCCAAGTATACGATATTCTTGCAGAAAAAATGTAATATGAATGCATGTGTCTCTCACGATTTGCCCAAATGTACCTGGGTTACTTTACACTAAATGTCCAGGAGCTCGGTGATACTTCAAGTTATCCGTCTCAAACTTTGCACATACACTGCTGACATCTTGTGGACACCATCAGAATTACAACCAGAGTGATGGCCAGAACTGGGACCTTTCTCTTTCATTTCAAAATGGTGTTGTTTTTTTTTAATATTTTTTTCTTCTACCATATCTATTGTGTTAAATTCTCCAACATTTACATTTCCACAAACTTCAAAGTGTTTCCTTTCAAATGGTACCAGGAATATGCATATCCTTGCTTCAGGTCCCCCAGGGACTAGACCTGCTTCAGGTCCCCCAGGGACTAGACCTGCTTCAGGTCCCCCAGGGACTAGACCTGCTTCAGGTCCCCCAGGGACTAGACCTGCTTCAGGTCCCCCAGGGACTAGACCTGCTTCAGGTCCCCCAGGGACTAGACCTGCTTCAGGTCCCCCAGGGACTAGACCTGCTTCAGGTCCCCCAGGGACTAGACCTGCTTCAGGTCCTGGGACTAGACCTGCTTCAGGTCCCCCAGGGACTAGACCTGCTTCAGGTCCCCCAGGGACTAGACCTGCTTCAGGTCCTGGGACTAGACCTGCTTCAGGTCCTGGGACTAGACCTGCTTCAGGTCCCCCAGGGACTAGACCTGCTTCAGGTCCCCCAGGGACTAGACCTGCTTCAGGTCCCCCAGGGACTAGACCTGCTTCAGGTCCCCCAGGGACTAGACCTGCTTCAGGTCCCCCAGGGACCTAAAAAGGAGGGAGAAGAGAGAGATTCTGTCTTTCCTCTAAATATATCATACTCTACCATATGCACATGCTGCTTGCTTAGCGAGTACCACTTCCTCTCCATTCGAATCACACCGAAGCCTTGCTAGCACACGTGACCACCCTCCTGAAGCGTTTTACCAGTCGGTAAGTGCTACATACATACACACACATACATATATACACAGACATACACGCACAACTACACATACATACATATATATATATATATTAATTGTATCTCTATTTCTGCTTTTTGTGACTCTCTTTGGCTGGAAACAATGGCTGTGTTTTTGTGACTAGGCACTGACCTAACATAATCACATGGTATGCTTTCGTCGTAAAGCCTTTTTGAAATCGGACACTGTGGTGGGATTAACAACAAGTTTCTTTAAATTGGTGTATAATACTAGTATGTTTGAGGAATTTTAATTATGAGATTTCTGTTGTTTGATATTTGACGCCCTGCACTTGCAATGGCTGTTGTCAAATCGATCCCGTTAACGGGATTTCAGCCGTAAGAAATTTTTAAGCCCCTAAACAAGATCTGGTCCCTTCAAATGTCACAAATAGTAAAAAGAAAAATATTATAATAATCCACCTGTGTGCAATCTAAGTGTCACATGATCTGTCACATGATCTCAGGATATAGAAACCTGTTCTGAAAGGCCCTAAAGTCTGTATCACCACTAAGCAAGGGGCACCACCAAGCAAGTGGCACCATGAAGACCAAGGAGCTCTCCAAACAGGTCAGGGACAAAGTTGTGGAGATGTACAGATCAGGGTTGGGTTATAAAACAATATCAAACTTTGAACATCCTATGGAGCACGATTAAATCCAACATAAAAAATGGAAAGAATATGGCACCACAACAAACCAGGCAAGGAGGGCATTAATCAGAGAGGCAACAGAGACCAAAGATAACCCTGAAGGTGCTGCAAAGCTCCACAGTGGAGATTGGAGTATCTGTCCATAGGTCCACTTTAAGCTGTACACTCCACAGAGCTGGGCTTTATGGAAGAGTGGTCAGAAAAATATAAGCAAGCATGTTTGGTGTTCGCCAAACGGCATGTGGGAGACTCCCCAAACATATGGAAGAAGGTACTCTGGCAAGATCAAACTAAAATTGAGCTTTTTGGCCAACAAGGAAAATGCTATGTCAGGCCCACCAACACTCAATGACCATTAATCAGAGAGGCAACAAAGAGACCAAAGACAACACTGAAGGAGCTGCATAGCTCCACAGCGGAGATTCGAGTATCTGTCAGTAACGGTTTTCTTCCGTTGAAGGAGAAGAGGACCAAAATGCAGCATGGTTAGTGTTCAACATCTTTAATATCGACGATAAACGAGAACACTACAAAATACAAAACAACAAAAATGAAAACCAAAACAGTCTATCTGGTGCAATGACACAAAGACAGAAGACAATCACCTACAAAATACCCAAAGAACATGGCTGCCTAAATATGGTTCCCAATCAGAGACAACGATAAACACCTGCCTCTAATTGAGAACCAATCTAGGCAACTATAGACTTCCATAAACACCTAAACTAGAAAACACCCCATAAACATACAAAACACCTAGACCAGGCAAAACACATAAATCCCCTATGTCACACCCTGACCTAACCAAAATAATAAAGAAAACTAAGATAACTAAGGCCAGGGCGTGACACTGTCCATAGGACAACGTTAAACCATATGCTCCACAGAGCTGGGCTTTACGGAAGGGTGGCCAGAAAAAAGCCATTGCTTAAAGATAAAAATGAGCAAAAACATTTGGTGTTCGCCAAAAGGCATGTTGGACACTCTGGTCAGATGAGACTAAAATTGAGCTTTTTTGCCATCAAGAAAAATGCTGTCTGGCACAAACCCAACACCTCTCATCACCCCGAGGACCCTATCCCCACAGTGAAGCATGGTGGTGGCAGCATCATGATGTGGGTTTGATTGTCATTGGCAGGGACTGGGAAACTGGTCAGAATTGAAGAAATGATGGATGGTGCTAAATACAGGGAAATTATTGAGGGAAACCTGTTTCAGTCTTCCAAAGATTTGAGACTGGGACGGAGGTTCACCTTCCAGCAGGACAATGACCCTAAGCATACTACTAAATAAACACTTGAGTGGTTTAAGGGGAAACATTTAAATGTCTTGGAATTGCCAAGTCAAAGCCCAGACATCAATCGAATTGAGACGTTTTGGCATGACTTAAAGATTGTTGTATACCAGCGGAACCCATCCAACTTGAAGGAGCTGGAGCAGTTTTGCCTTAATTAATAAAGAATGAGCAATAATTTCAGTGGCTAGATGTGCCAAGCTTATAGAGACATACCCCAAGAGACTTGCAGTTGTATTTGCTGCAAAAGATGTCTCTACAAGGTATTGACCTTGGGTGGGTGAATAGTTATGCACGCTCAAGTTTTCAGTTTTTTTGTCATTTCTTGTTTGTTTCACAATAAAAAAAAACAGAATCTTCAAAGTGGTAGGCATGTTGTAAATCAAATGATACAAACCCCCCAAAAATCTATTTTAATTCCAGGTTGTAAGGCAAAAATATAGAAAAATTCCAAGTGGGTGAAACTTTTGGAAGCCAATGTGCATAAACACACACACACACACACACACACACACACACACACACACACACACACACACAGAAACTAAGACACTCACACACACACACAAACACACACACACACACACACAGACAGAAACTAAGACACTCACACACACACACACACACAGAAACTCACACACACGCACACAAACTCACACACTCACACACAGACAGAAACTCACACACTCACACACACACACACAGAAACTCACACACACGCACACAAACTCACACACTCACACACAGACAGAAACTCACACACTCACACACACAGCCACACACACACAGACAGAAACTCACACACCCACACACACAAAGCCACACAATCACAGACAGAAACACACACAAAGACAGAAACACATACACAAACATCCACACACACACTCATGCCAGGGCCAGTTAATAATTCTATCCATTATCCCCTGGCCAGACAGACTTGTTTATTACCTCCCTTTTCGATCTCATCAGTAATTTAACAACGCTCATCATCATTGGCTAATGGCTGGGGGGCCTCTACTGGGTCCCTGTACTGTGTGTGTGTGTGTGTGTGTGTGTGTGTGTGTGTGTGTGTGTGTGTGTGTGTGTGTGTGTGTGTGTGTGTGTGTGTGTGTGTGTGTGTGTGTGTGTGTGTGTGTGTGTGTGTGGAAAAAGAGATGCACACTGTTTTTATGACAAGAATGCAGGTTCTCCATCTCTCTGGGTTTCAAGCAAATAATTAAAGTAAAATAGTCTTCATGTGTGTTGCATGAAATGCAGGGGCCATCAAGCAGTTTACCAAACTGAACAAAGTGTTGTGCCTAGTCTCTGGGATGATATAACAGACACAATTGTCTCCGATGTCTAAAAGTCATGCACAGTGCAGAAGTTAAAATGGAAAAAAAATGGGATTTGGAGAGGGAATATGACGATCCAGCCTGGTAATCCCATGAGAGGAGTAGAAATTACAGACGAGACAGAATATAAATGTCAGGAGGTACGCCAGCTATTGTCTACTCTATTGTCTACTCTATTATCTACTCTATTGTCTACTCTATTGTCTACTCTATTATCTACTCTATTGTCTACTCTATAGTCTACTCTATAGTCTACTCTATTATCTAATATATAGTCTACTCTATTATCGACTCTATAGCCTACTCTAGTCTACTCTATAGTCTACTCTATAGTCTACTCTATTATCTACTCTATAGTCTACTCTATTGTCTACTCTCTTATCTACTCTATAGTCTACTCTATTGTCTACTCTCTTATCTACTCTATAGTCTACTCTATTGTCTACTCTATTATCTACTCTATTGTCTACTCTATTGTCTACTCTATTGTCTACTCTATTGTCTACTCTATAGTCTACTCTATAGTCTACTCTATTATCTAATATATAGTCTACTCTATTATCGACTCTATAGCCTACTCTAGTCTACTCTATAGTCTACTCTATAGTCTACTCTATTATCTACTCTATAGTCTACTCTATTGTCTACTCTATTGTCTACTCTATAGTCTACTCTATAGTCTACTCTATTATCTACTCTATAGTCTACTCTATCGTCTACTCTATCGTCTACTCTATAGTCTACTCTATTATCTACTCTATTGTCTATTCTATTGTCTACTCTATAGTCTACTATATCTACTCTATAGTCTACTCTATAGTCTACTCTATAGTCTACTCTATAGTCTACCCTATTGTCTACTCAATAGTCTACTATATCTACTCTATAGTCTACTCTATTATCTACTCTATAGTCTACTCTATTGTCTACTCTATAGTCTACTCTATTGTCTACTCTATAGTCTACTATATTGTCTCCTCTATAGTCTACTCTATAGTCTACTTTATTGTCTACTCTATAGTCTAGTCTATAGTCTACTCTATTGTCTCCTCTATAGTCTACTCAATTGTCTACTCTATAGTCTACTTTATTGTCTACTCTATAGTCTAGTCTATAGTCTACTCTATTGTCTCCTCTATAGTCTACTCTATAGTCTACTTTATTGTCTACTCTATAGTCTAGTCTATAGTCTACTCTATTGTCTCCTCTATAGTCTACTCTATAGTCTACTCTATAGTCTACTTTATTGTCTACTCTATTGTCTCCTCTATAGTCTACTCTATTGTCTACTCTATAGTCTACTCTATAGTCTACTCTATAGTCTACTTTATTGTCTACTCTATAGTCTAGTCTATAGTCTACTCTATTGTCTCCTCTATAGTCTACTCTATAGTCTACTCTATAGTCTACTTTATTGTCTACTCTATAGTCTAGTCTATAGTCTACTCTATTGTCTCCTCTATAGTCTACTCTATAGTCTACTCTATAGTCTACTTTATTGTCTACTCTATTGTCTACTCTATAGTCTACACTATTGTCTAATCTATAGTCTACTCTATAGTCTACTTTATTGTCTACTCTATAGTCTAGTCTATAGTCTACTCTATTATCTACTAAAAATGTGATTTTTATTATCTACCTACAATGTGATTTTCAGGATTTTTTTTCATTTTGTCTGTCATAGTTGAAGTGTACCTATGAGGAAAATTACAGACCTCTCTCATCTTTTTAAGTGGGAGAACTTGCACAATTGGTGGCTGACTAAATACTTTTTTGCCCCACTGTATGTAGCTAGTGAGCTAAGCTGTAGCATTAGCAATATCTTTCAAAATGCGTAAATTCTGGAGATGTTTTAAGGTTCTGCCAATGAGTGTGAAAGTCAGGAATCAGATTCTGACAGTGAGGAGTGGGCCCCCCCAGCCATTGAGAACCCTGAATCTGAGGACCCTGGCCACTGACAAAGTCCCAGTTCCCTTTGAAGATGCCGGTGGTGATAGAAGCAGACAGTGGATGAAGTACAGGAGTTCTGTGGTAGCTGGAAGGCCGCCAGCCATTTCACCCCTCCTGGCCCTGCTGTTTGCTTTGATGAGTCCCAGTCTGGAGTGCAACGCCCCTTGCCATTTCCATCTGAGGCAGAGTGCTTCAAGTTGTTTCTGACAGAGGAGCTGGTGGGAGAAATAGCAGAGACCAATTGCTATCCCTTGGAGCTACAGTAGAAGACAGAGCCAGGAGTGAGGGGGGGACAACCACAATTAGTGCAATGTATACCTTCCTGGTGACAGTCCTTCTCATGGGGATAGTAAAGAAGAACTCCCTAAGAGAATACTGGAGCACAGATCCTATGTTTTGCAACTCCCTTCTTTGCCACCCTCTTTTCCCAAGTCCGCTTCCTAGTTCTGCTGCTATGACTGCTTTTCATCAACAATGCTACTGCCATCCTAAATGACCCGTTATACAAAGTAAGAAAATGTCAACAGCTGGCAGTAAAGTGGCATGACACGCGAGACGTCCGTGTCCTCTCCACTGTCCATACAGCAACCATGTGGGCCACAGGGAAGGTGGACCACCTGACGGGAGAGAGAGAAACAAACCAGACTGTGTGCTTGACTATAACCTCAACACGGGGGCCGTGGATAAGGCGGACATGATAAACAGCTTTGTGGAATGAACTCGGAAAACATCCAAGTGGTATAAGAAGATCTTTTTCCATCTGATCAACGCCCTCAATGGCCACATAGCTGGCGGTGAACTGACAGGTGAGATGATTACTGAAAAAGGGATTTTTTTTAAATTGGACATACAGTTCACATGCAAATCACATAGAGAAACTATTAACATTACATAATTTGATAGAAACACAGCCTGGATTTGATCCAGGGTGTCTGTAGCAACGCTTCTCGTATTGAGATGTTGTGCCTTAGACAGCTGCGCCACTTAGGAGTCGTAAGGCCAGGGTAGCTTCAAAATACAACAAGCCAATATTTCTCTAACACAATTAGCATTGTTTTAAAGAGCTAATAGAAGAATGTAGCTAGCTACCTAAGCATTGAATATAACACCATAAAGGTTATGAAATGAGTAACGTTACCTCGCGTGTCCGCAGTTATAATGAATATACACAAAAATATTATGCTGCAGTAGAAACGACATAACACGACATGCAGAAACTATTATAACGTTTAAGGCACTTACTTTGATAGAAACGCACACATTTGCAAAGGTATTATTGGTAACAAAAACAAATATGACTGAGATGCAGGCAACAGATGAAAAATGTGAACACGTGTGTGCAGGATGGGAGATGAGCAAATGTCTGCAGACTTGAACTGCACAAACAATTGGCAAGTGTTTGGGGAATTTTGTCCGGGTCAGAAATATCCGCGAAAGTAAAAATGACTACTTTTATGTGAATGAATGGGGCGGAACACAACTCCATTCAAACTGTTCTGAGAAAATAAAAAAACTTGATAGAAAATAATTGACAAGTTGAGAACAGCCTAAAACAGGCTTAATTCCTTGGTTTGAGGGCAGCGTGGATTAAATGTACTGTTGCGTAACAATCACATTCTGGAATGGAGAGAACCTTCTAACATCACATGCTTAAAAAAAACGACCATTAGAGATATTTAGAACTCACACTGGGACGACCGTTCGAGATATTTAGAACTCACACTGGGGCGACCATTAGAGATATTTAGATCTCACACTGGGACGACCATTAGAGATATTTAGAACTCATGCTGGGGTGACCGTTAGAGATATTTAGAACTCACACTGGGGCGACCATTATAGATATTTAGAACTCACGCTGGGGCGACCATTAGAGATATTTAGAAATCACACTGGGACGACCATTAGAGATATTTAGAACTCATGCTGGGGTGACCGTTAGAGATATTTAGAACTCACACTGGGGCGACCATTAGAGATATTTAGAAATCACACTGGGGAGACCATTAGATATATTTAGAACTCACGCTGGGGTGACCATTAGAGATATTTAGAACTCACACTGGGGAGACCGTTGAGATATTTCGAACTCATGCTGGGGCGACCGTTAGAGATATTTAGAACTCACGCTGGGGCGACCATTAGAGATATTTAGAACTCACGCTGGGCTACCGTTGGGGCGACCGTTAGAGATATTTAGAACTCACGCTGGGGCGACCATTAGAGATATTTAGAACTCACACTGGGGCGAACGTTAGAGATATTTAGAACTCACACTGGGGCGACCTTTAGAGATATTTAGAACTCACACTGGGGCGACCATTAGAGATATTTAGAACTCACACTGGGGCGACCATTAGAGATATTTAGAACTCACACTGGGGTGACCATTAGAGATATTTAGAACTCACACTGGGGCGACCATTAGAGATATTTTGAACTCACACTGGGACGACCGTTAGAGATATTTAGAACTCACACTGGGGCGACCATTAGAGATATTTAGAACTCACACTGGGGCGACCATTAGAGATATTTTGAACTCACACTGGGACGACCGTTAGAGATATTAGAACTCACGCTGGGGCGACCATTAGAGATATTAGAACTCACGCTGGGGCAACCATTAGAGATATTTAGAACTCACGCTGGGGCGACCATTAGAGATATTTAGAAATCACACTGGGGCGACCATTAGAGATATTTAGAACTCACGCTGGGGTGACCATTAGAGATATTTAGAACTCACGCTGGGGCGACCGTTAGAGATATTAGAACTCACACTGGGGCTACCGTTGGGGGGACCGTTAGAGATATTTAGAACTCACGCTGGGGCGACCATTAGAGATATTTAGAACTCACACTGGGGCGAACGTTAGAGATATTTAGAACTCTCGCTGGGGCTACCGTTAGAGATATTTAGAACTCACGCTGGGGCAACCGTTAGAGATATTTAGAACTCCCACTGGGGCTACCGTTGGCGACTGCTAGAGATATTTAGAACTCACGCTGGGGCGACCATTAGAGATATTTAGAACTCACACTGGGGCTACCGTTGGGGCGACAGTTAGAGATATGTAGAACTCACGCTGGGGCGACCATTAGAGATATTATGAACTCACACTGGGGCGACCGTTAGAGATATTTAGAACTCAAGCTGGGGCGACCATTAGAGATATTTAGAACTCACGCTGGGCTACCGTTGGGGCGACCGTTAGAGATATTTAGAACTCACGCTGGGGCGACCATTAGAGATATTTAGAACTCACACTGCGGTGACCATTAGAGATATTTAGAACTCACGCTGGGGCGACCGTTAGAGATATTTAGAACTCACACTGGGGCGACCATTAGAGATAATTAGAACTCACACTGGGGCGACCATTAGAGATATTTAGAACTCACGCTGGGGTGACCATTAGAGATATTTTGAACTCACGCTGGGGCTACCATTAGAGATATTTAGAACTCACACTGGGGGCGACCATTAGAGATATTTAGAACTCACACTGGGGCGACCATTAGAGATATTTAGATCTCACACTGGGACGACCATTAGAGATATTTAGAACTCACGCTGGGGTGACCGTTAGAGATATTTAGAACTCACACTGGGGCGACCATTAGAGATATTTAGAACTCACACTGGGGGCGACCATTAGAGATATTTAGAACTCACGCTGGGGCGACCATTAGAGATATTTTGAACTCACACTGGGACGACCATTAGAGATATTTAGAACTCACGCTGGGTGACCATTAGAGATATTTTGAACTCACGCTGGGGCTACCATTAGAGATATTTAGAACTCACACTGGGGTGACCATTAGAGATATTTAGAACTCACGCTGGGGCGACCGTTAGAGATATTATGAACTCACACTGGGGCGACCGTTAGAGATATTTAGAACTCAAGCTGGGGCGACCATTAGAGATATTTAGAACTCACGCTGGGCTACCGTTGGGGCGACCGTTAGAGATATTTAGAACTCACGCTGGGGCGACCGTTATAGATATTTAGAACTCACACTGGGGCGACCATTAGAGATAATTAGAACTCACACTGGGGCGACCATTAGAGATATTTAGAACTCACGCTGGGGTGACCATTAGAGATATTTTGAACTCACGCTGGGGCGACCATTAGTGATATTTAGAACTCACACTGGGGCGAACGTTAGAGATATTTAGAACTCTCGCTGGGGCTACCGTTAGAGATATTTAAAACTCACGCTGGGGCAACCGTTAGATATATTTAGAACTCACACTGGGGCTACCGTTGGGGCGACCGTTAGAGATATTTAGAACTCACGCTGGGGCGACCATTAGAGATATTTAGAACTCACACTGGGGCTACCGTTGGGGCGACCGTTAGAGATATGTAGAACTCACGCTGGGGCGACCATTAGAGATATTATGAACTCACACTGGGGCGACAGTTAGAGATATTTAGAACTCACGCTGGGGTGACCATTAGAGATATTTAGAACTCACGCTGGGGCGACCGTTAGAGATATTTAGAACTCACACTGGGGCGAACGTTAGAGATATTTAGAACTCTCGCTGGGGCTACCGTTAGAGATATTTAGAACTCACGCTGGGGCAACCGTTAGAGATATTTAGAACTCCCACTGGGGCTACCGTTGGGGCGACCGTTAGAGATATTTAGAACTCACGCTGGGGCGACCATTAGAGATATTTAGAACTCACACTGGGGCTACCGTTGGGGCGACAGTTAGAGATATGTAGAACTCACGCTGGGGCGACCATTAGAGATATTATGAACTCACACTGGGGCGACCGTTAGAGATATTTAGAACTCAAGCTGGGGCGACCATTAGAGATATTTAGAACTCACGCTGGGCTACCGCTAGCGACTGCTAGAGATATTTAGAACTCACGCTGGGGCGACCATTAGAGATATTTAGAACTCACACTGCGGTGACCATTAGAGATATTTAGAACTCACGCTGGGGCGACCGTTAGAGATATTTAGAACTCACACTGGGGCGACCATTAGAGATAATTAGAACTCACACTGGGGCGACAATTAGAGATATTTAGAACTCACGCTGGGGTGACCATTAGAGATATTTTGAACTCACGCTGGGGCTACCATTAGAGATATTTAGAACTCACACTGGGGCGACCATTAGAGATATTTAGAACTCACACTGGGGCGACCATTAGAGATATTTAGATCTCACACTGGGACGACCATTAGAGATATTTAGAACTCACGCTGGGGTGACCGTTAGAGATATTTAGAACTCACACTGGGGCGACCATTAGAGATATTTAGAACTCACACTGGGGCGACCATTAGAGATATTTAGAACTCACGCTGGGGCGACCATTAGAGATATTTTGAACTCACACTGGGACGACCATTAGAGATATTTAGAACTCACGCTGGGGTGACCATTAGAGATATTTTGAACTCACGCTGGGGCTACCATTAGAGATATTTAGAACTCACACTGGGGTGACCATTAGAGATATTTAGAACTCACGCTGGGGCGACCGTTAGAGATATTATGAACTCACACTGGGGCGACCGTTAGAGATATTTAGAACTCAAGCTGGGGCGACCATTAGAGATATTTAGAACTCACGCTGGGCTACCGTTGGGGCGACCGTTAGAGATATTTAGAACTCACGCTGGGGCGACCGTTATAGATATTTAGAACTCACACTGGGGCGACCATTAGAGATAATTAGAACTCACACTGGGGCGACCATTAGAGATATTTAGAACTCACGCTGGGGTGACCATTAGAGATATTTTGAACTCACGCTGGGGCTACCATTAGAGATATTTAGAACTCACACTGGGGCGACCATTAGAGATATTTAGAACTCACACTGGGGCGACCATTAGAGATATTTAGATCTCACACTGGGACGACCATTAGAGATATTTAGAACTCACGCTGGGGTGACCGTTAGAGATATTTAGAACTCACACTGGGGCGACCATTAGAGATATTTAGAACTCACACTGGGGCGACCATTAGAGGTATTTAGATCTCACACTGGGGCGACCATTAGAGATATTTAGAACTCACACTGGGGCGACCATTAGAGATATTTTGAACTCACACTGGGACGACCGTTAGAGATATTTAGAACTCACACTGGGGCGACCATTAGAGATATTTAGAACTCACACTGGGGCGACGATTAGAGATATTTTGAACTCACACTGGGACGACCGTTAGAGATATTAGAACTCACGCTGGGGCTTACCATTAGAGATATTTAGAACTCACACTGGGGCAACCATTAGAGATATTTAGAACTCACGCTAGCGACCATTAGAGATATTTAGAAATCACACTGGGGCGACCATTAGAGATATTTAGAACTCACGCTGGGGTGACCATTAGAGATATTTAGAACTCACTCTGGGCTACCGTTGGGGCGACCGTTAGAGATATTTAGAACTCACGCTGGGGCGACCATTAGAGATATTTAGAACTCACGCTGGGCTACCGTTGGGGCAACCGTTAGAGATATTTAGAACTCACGCTGGGGCGACCGTTAGAGATATTAGAACTCACACTGGGGCTACCGTTGGGGGACCGTTAGAGATATTTAGAACTCACGCTGGGGCGACCATTAGAGATATTTAGAACTCACACTGGGGCGACCATTAGAGATATTTAGAACTCACACTGGGGCGACCATTAGAGATATTTAGAACTCACACTGGGGCGACCATTAGAGATATTTAGAACTCACACTGGGGCGACCATTAGAGATATTTTGAACTCACACTGGGACGACCATTAGAGATATTTAGAACTCACACTGGGGCGACCATTAGAGATATTTTGAACTCACACTGGGGCGACCATTAGAGATTTAGAACTCACACTGGGGAGACCGTTGAGATATTTCGAACTCATGCTGGGGCGACCGTTAGAGATATTTAGAACTCACGCTGGGGCGACCATTGGAGATATTTAGAACTCACGCTGGGCTACCGTTGGGGCGACCGTTAGAGATATTTAGAACTCACACTGGGGCTACCGTTGGGGGGACCGTTAGAGATATTTAGAACTCACGCTGGGGCGACCATTAGAGATATTTAGAACTCACACTGGGGCGAACGTTAGAGATATTTAGAACTCTCGCTGGGGCTACCGTTAGAGATATTTAGAACTCACGCTGGGGCGACAGTTAGAGATATTTAGAACTCACGCTGGGGTGACCATTAGAGATATTTTGAACTCACGCTGGGGCTACCATTAGAGATATTTAGAACTCACACTGGGGCGACCATTAGAGATATTTAGAACTCACACTGGGGCGACCATTAGAGATATTTTGAACTCACACTGGGACGACCGTTAGAGATATTTAGAACTCACAATGGGGCGACCATTAGAGATATTTAGAACTCACACTGGGGCGACCATTAGAGATATTTTGAACTCACACTGGGACGACCGTTAGAGATATTAGAACTCACGCTGGGGCGACCATTAGAGATATCTAGAACTCACACTGGGGCAACCATTAGAGATATTTAGAACTCACGCTGGGGCGACCATTAGAGATATTTAGAAATCACACTGGGGCGACCATTAGAGATATTTAGAACTCACGCTGGGGTGACCATTAGAGATATTTAGAACTCACGCTGGGCTACCGTTGGGGCGACCGTTAGAGATATTTAGAACTCACGCTGGGGCGACCGTTAGAGATATTAGAACTCACACTGGGGCTACCGTTGGGGGGACCGTTAGAGATATTTAGAACTCACGCTGGGGCTTACCATTAGTGATATTTAGAACTCACACTGGGGCGAACGTTAGAGATATTTAGAACTCTCGCTGGGGCTACCGTTAGAGATATTTAAAACTCACGCTGGGGCAACCGTTAGATATATTTAGAACTCACACTGGGGCTACCGCTAGCGACCGTTAGAGATATTTAGAACTCACGCTGGGGCGACCATTAGAGATATTTAGAACTCACACTGGGGCTACCGTTGGGGCGACCGTTAGAGATATGTAGAACTCACGCTGGGGCGACCATTAGAGATATTATGAACTCACACTGGGGCGACAGTTAGAGATATTTAGAACTCACGCTGGGGTGACCATTAGAGATATTTAGAACTCACGCTGGGGCGACCGTTAGAGATATTTAGAACTCACACTGGGGCTACCATTAGAGATAATTAGAACTCACACTGGGGCGACCATTAGAGATATTTAGAACTCACGCTGGGGTGACCATTAGAGATATTTTGAACTCACGCTGGGGCTACCATTAGAGATATTTAGAACTCACACTGGGGTGACCATTAGAGATATTTAGAACTCACGCTGGGGCGACCGTTAGAGATATTTAGAACTCACACTGGGGCGACCATTAGAGATATTTAGAACTCACACTGGGGCGACGATTAGAGATATTTTGAACTCACACTGGGACGACCGTTAGAGATATTAGAACTCACGCTGGGGCGACCATTAGAGATATTTAGAACTCACACTGGGGCAACCATTAGAGATATTTAGAACTCACGCTGGGGCGACCATTAGAGATATTTAGAAATCACACTGGGGCGACCATTAGAGATATTTAGAACTCACGCTGGGGTGACCATTAGAGATATTTAGAACTCACTCTGGGCTACCGTTGGGGCGACCGTTAGAGATATTTAGAACTCACGCTGGGGCGACCATTAGAGATATTTAGAACTCACGCTGGGCTACCGTTGGGGCAACCGTTAGAGATATTTAGAACTCACGCTGGGGCGACCGTTAGAGATATTAGAACTCACACTGGGGCTACCGTTGGGGGGACCGTTAGAGATATTTAGAACTCACGCTGGGGCGACCATTAGAGATATTTAGAACTCACACTGGGGCGACCATTAGAGATATTTAGAACTCACACTGGGGCGACCATTAGAGATATTTAGAACTCACACTGGGGCGACCATTAGAGATATTTAGAACTCACACTGGGGCGACCATTAGAGATATTTTGAACTCACACTGGGACGACCATTAGAGATATTTAGAACTCACACTGGGGCGACCATTAGAGATATTTTGAACTCACACTGGGGCGACCATTAGAGATATTTAGAACTCACACTGGGGAGACCGTTGAGATATTTCAACTCATGCTGGGGGCGACCGTTAGAGATATTTAGAACTCACGCTGGGGCGACCATTGAGATATTTAGAACTCACGCTGGGCTACCGCTAGCGCGACTGTTAGAGATATTTAGAACTCACACTGGGGCTACCGTTGGGGGACCGTTAGAGATATTTAGAACTCACGCTGGGGCGACCATTAGAGATATTTAGAACTCACACTGGGGCGAACGTTAGAGATATTTAGAACTCTCGCTGGGGCTACCGTTAGAGATATTTAGAACTCACGCTGGGGCGACAGTTAGAGATATTTAGAACTCACGCTGGGGTGACCATTAGAGATATTTTGAACTCACGCTGGGGCTACCATTAGAGATATTTAGAACTCACACTGGGGCGACCATTAGAGATATTTAGAACTCACACTGGGGCGACCATTAGAGATATTTTGAACTCACACTGGGACGACCGTTAGAGATATTTAGAACTCACAATGGGGCGACCATTAGAGATATTTAGAACTCACACTGGGGCGACCATTAGAGATATTTTGAACTCACACTGGGACGACCGTTAGAGATATTAGAACTCACGCTGGGGCGACCATTAGAGATATCTAGAACTCACACTGGGGCAACCATTAGAGATATTTAGAACTCACGCTGGGGCGACCATTAGAGATATTTAGAAATCACACTGGGGCGACCATTAGAGATATTTAGAACTCACGCTGGGGTGACCATTAGAGATATTTAGAACTCACACTGGGGAGACCGTTGAGATATTTCGAACTCATGCTGGGGCGACCGTTAGAGATATTTAGAACTCACGCTGGGGCGACCATTAGAGATATTTAGAACTCACGCTGGGCTACCGTTGGGGCGACCGTTAGAGATATTTAGAACTCACGCTGGGGCGACCGTTAGAGATATTAGAACTCACACTGGGGCTACCGTTGGGGGGACCGTTAGAGATATTTAGAACTCACGCTGGGGCGACCATTAGTGATATTTAGAACTCACACTGGGGCGAACGTTAGAGATATTTAGAACTCTCGCTGGGGCTACCGTTAGAGATATTTAAAACTCACGCTGGGGCAACCGTTAGATATATTTAGAACTCACACTGGGGCTACCGTTGGGGCGACCGTTAGAGATATTTAGAACTCACGCTGGGGCGACCATTAGAGATATTTAGAACTCACACTGGGGCTACCGTTGGGGCGACCGTTAGAGATATGTAGAACTCACGCTGGGGCGACCATTAGAGATATTATGAACTCACACTGGGGCGACAGTTAGAGATATTTAGAACTCACGCTGGGGTGACCATTAGAGATATTTAGAACTCACGCTGGGGCGACCGTTAGAGATATTTAGAACTCACACTGGGGCGACCATTAGAGATAATTAGAACTCACACTGGGGCGACCATTAGAGATATTTAGAACTCACGCTGGGGTGACCATTAGAGATATTTTGAACTCACGCTGGGGCTACCATTAGAGATATTTAGAACTCACACTGGGGTGACCATTAGAGATATTTAGAACTCACGCTGGGGCGACCGTTAGAGATATTTAGAACTCACACTGGGGCTACCATTAGAGATATTTAGAACTCACGCTGGGACAACCGTTAGAGATATTTAGAACTCACACTGGGGCTACCGTTGGGGTGACCATTAGAGATATTTAGAACTCACAAAGGGCGACCATTAGAGATATTTAGAACTCACACTGGGACGACCGTTAGAGATATTAGAACTCATGCTGGGGCGACCATTAGAGATATTTAGAACTCACACTGGGGCGACCATTAGAGATATTTAGAACTCACGCTGTGGTGACCATTAGAGATATTTAGAACTCACACTTGGGAGACCGTTGAGATATTTCGAACTCATGCTGGGGCGCCCGTTAGAGATATTTAGAACTCACACTGGGGCTACCATTAGAGATATTTAGAACTCACGCTGGGGCGACCGTTAGAGATATTTAGAACTCAAACTGGGGCTACCGTTGGGGCTACCGTTAGAGATATTTAGAACTCACTCTGAGGTGACCGTTAGAGATATTTTGAACTCACTCTGGGGCTACCATTAGAGATATTTAGAACTCACACTGGGGCAACCATTAGAGATATTTAGAACTCACGCTGGGGCGACCATTAGAGATATTTAGAAATCACACTGGGGCGACCATTAGAGATATTTAGAACTCACGCTGGGGTGACCATTAGAGATATTTAGAACTCACACTGGGGAGATCGTTGAGATATTTCGAACTCATGCTGGGGCGACCGTTAGAGATATTTAGAACTCACGCTGGGGCGACCATTAGAGATATTTAGAACTCACGCTGGGCTACCGCTGGGGCGACCGTTAGAGATATTTAGAACTCACGCTGGGGCGACCGTTAGAGATATTAGAACTCACACTGGGACTACCGTTGGGGGACCGTTAGAGATATTTAGAACTCACGCTGGGGCGACCATTAGAGATATTTAGAACTCACACTGGGGCGAACGTTAGAGATATTTAGAACTCTCGCTGGGGCTACCGTTAGAGATATTTAGAACTCACGCTGGGGCAACCGTTAGAGATATTTAGAACTCACACTGGGGCTACCGTTGGGGCAACCGTTAGAGATATTTAGAACTCACGTTGGGGCGACCATTAGAGATATTTAGAACTCACACTGGGGCTACCGTTGGGGCGACCGTTAGAGATATGTAGAACTCACGCTGGGGCGACCATTAGAGATATTATGAACTCACACTGGGGCGACAGTTAGAGATATTTAGAACTCACGCTGGGGTGACCATTAGAGATATTTAGAACTCACACTGGGACGACCGTTAGAGATATTAGAACTCACGCTGGGGCTACAATTAGAGATATTTAGAACTCACACTGGGGTGACCATTAGAGATATTTAGAACTCATACTGGGGCGACCATTAGAGATAATTAGAACTCACACTGGGGCGACCATTAGAGATATTTAGAACTCACGCTGGTGTGACCATTAGAGATATTTTGAACTCACGCTGGGGCTACCATTAGAGATATTTAGAACTCACACTGGGGTGACCATTAGAGATATTTAGAACTCACGCTGGGGCGACCGTTAGAGATATTTAGAACTCACACTGGGGCTACCATTAGAGATATTTAGAACTCACGCTGGGGCGACCGTTAGAGATATTTAGAACGCACACTGGGGCTACCGTTGGGGTGACCATTAGAGATATTTAGAACTCACACTGGGGCGACCATTAGAGATATTTAGAACTCACGCTGTGGTGACCATTAGAGATATTTAGAACTCACACTTGGGAGACCGTTGAGATATTTCGAACTCATGCTGGGGCGCCCATTAGAGATATTTAGAACTCACACTGGGGCGACTGTTAGAGATATTTAGAACTCACGCTGGGCTAAGGTTGGGGCGACCGTTAGAGATATTTAGAACTCACACTGGGGCTACCATTAGAGATATTTAGAACTCACGCTGGGGCGACCGTTAGAGATATTTAGAACTCAAACTGGGGCTACCGTTGGGGCGACCGTTAGAGATATTTAGAACTCACGCTGAGGCGACCATTAGAGATATTTAGAACTCACGCTGGGGTGACCGTTAGAGATATTTAGAACTCACACTGGGGCGACCGTTAGAGATATTAGAACTCACACTGGGGCTACCGTTGGGGTGACCATTAGAGATATTTAGAACTCACAAAGGGCGACCATTAGAGATATTTAGAACTCACACTGGGACGACCGTTAGAGATATTAGAACTCATGCTGGGGCGACCATTAGAGATATTTAGAACTCACACTGGGGCGACCATTAGAGATATTTAGAACTCACGCTGTGGTGACCATTAGAGATATTTAGAACTCACACTTGGGAGACCGTTGAGATATTTCGAACTCATGCTGGGGCGCCCGTTAGAGATATTTAGAACTCACACTGGGGCTACCATTAGAGATATTTAGAACTCACGCTGGGGCGACCGTTGGGGCTACCGTTAGAGATATTTAGAACTCACTCTGGGGTGACCGTTAGAGATATTTTGAACTCACTCTGGGGCTACCATTAGAGATATTTAGAACTCACACTGGGGCAACCATTAGAGATATTTAGAACTCACGCTGGGGCGACCATTAGAGATATTTAGAAATCACACTGGGGCGACCATTAGAGATATTTAGAACTCACGCTGGGGTGACCATTAGAGATATTTAGAACTCACACTGGGGAGATCGTTGAGATATTTCGAACTCATGCTGGGGCGACCGTTAGAGATATTTAGAACTCACGCTGGGGCGACCATTAGAGATATTTAGAACTCACGCTGGGCTACCGTTGGGGCGACCGTTAGAGATATTTAGAACTCACGCTGGGGCGACCGTTAGAGATATTAGAACTCACACTGGGACTACCGTTGGGGGGACCGTTAGAGATATTTAGAACTCACGCTGGGGCGACCATTAGAGATATTTAGAACTCACACTGGGGCGAACGTTAGAGATATTTAGAACTCTCGCTGGGGCTACCGTTAGAGATATTTAGAACTCACGCTGGGGCAACCGTTAGAGATATTTAGAACTCACACTGGGGCTACCGTTGGGGCAACCGTTAGAGATATTTAGAACTCACGTTGGGGCGACCATTAGAGATATTTAGAACTCACACTGGGGCTACCGTTGGGGCGACCGTTAGAGATATGTAGAACTCACGCTGGGGCGACCATTAGAGATATTATGAACTCACACTGGGGCGACCATTAGAGATATTTAGAACTCATACTGGGGCGACCATTAGAGATAATTAGAACTCACACTGGGGCGACCATTAGAGATATTTAGAACTCACGCTGGTGTGACCATTAGAGATATTTTGAACTCACGCTGGGGCTACCATTAGAGATATTTAGAACTCACACTGGGGTGACCATTAGAGATATTTAGAACTCACGCTGGGGCGACCGTTAGAGATATTTAGAACTCACACTGGGGCTACCATTAGAGATATTTAGAACTCACGCTGGGGCGACCGTTAGAGATATTTAGAACTCACACTGGGGCTACCGTTGGGGTGACCATTAGAGATATTTAGAACTCACACTGGGGCGACCATTAGAGATATTTAGAACTCACGCTGTGGTGACCATTAGAGATATTTAGAACTCACACTTGGGAGACCGTTGAGATATTTCGAACTCATGCTGGGGCGCCCATTAGAGATATTTAGAACTCACACTGGGGCGACTGTTAGAGATATTTAGAACTCACGCTGGGCTAAGGTTGGGGCGACTGCTAGAGATATTTAGAACTCACACTGGGGCTACCATTAGAGATATTTAGAACTCACGCTGGGGCGACCGTTAGAGATATTTAGAACTCAAACTGGGGCTACCGTTGGGGCGACTGTTAGAGATATTTAGAACTCACGCTGAGGCGACCATTAGAGATATTTAGAACTCACGCTGGGGTGACCGTTAGAGATATTTAGAACTCACACTGGGGCGACCGTTAGAGATATTTAGAACTCACGCTGGGCTACCGTTGGGGCGACCGTTAGAGATATTTAGAACTCACACTGGGGCTACCATTAGAGATATTTAGAACTCACGCTGGGGCAACCGTTAGAGATATTTAGAACTCACACTGGGGCTACCATTGGGGTGACCGTTTGAGATATTTAGAACTCACACTGGGGCGACCGTTAGAGATATTTAGAACTCACGCTGGGGTGACCGTTAGAGATATTTAGATCTCTCGCTGGGGCTACCGTTAGAGATATTTAGAACTCACGCTGGGGCGACCATTAGAGATATTATGAACTCACACTGGGGCGACCGTTAGAGATATTTAGAACTCACGCTGGGGCGACCGTTAGAGATATTTAGAACTCACACTGGGGCGACCATTAGAGATATTTAGAACTCACGCTGGGGTGACCATTAGAGATATTTAGAACTCACACTGGGGTGACCATTAGAGATATTTAGAACTCACGCTGGGGCGACCATTAGAGATATTTAGAACTCACACTGGGGCGACCATTAGAGATAATTGAACTCACACTGGGGCGATCATTAGAGATATTTAGAACTCACGCTGGGGTGACCGTTAGAGATATTTAGATCTCTCGCTGGGGCTACCGTTAGAGATATTTAGAACTCACACTGGGACGACCATTAGAGATATTTAGAACTCACGCTGGGGTGATCGTTAGAGATATTTAGAACTCACACTGGGACGACCGTTAGAGATATTTAGAACTCACACTGGGGCGAAATTCAATTCCTTCCCGGTACCTAGGATGTCGGGAGAAGCCTTCAGAAGCGGCCACGAAGCGCAACGGTAAGCCAGAAGCTCCAACTCAGAGGGTCGCATGTTCAAAACCATTAATAAGCAATTTTTACATTTTAACCCCATCTCAAACCTGAACTTAAACCTTCGGAATTAATGCTTTATCTGTCGGCGACAGCAGCAGCAGGAGGAGAAGGAGGAGAAACCCAGTGTGTCCAAAACACCTCGAATATTGACGTCTGAGCAACTTCTACATTTGATGTTTGTAAAAACGTGGACAAACGGAATCTGAAGTCAAATCGGTCAAACCGTGAGATCTTGTTGGGAAAGGGAGGTGAGTTGTACAACTGAATGCATCTTCCGCATTTAACCCAACCCCTCTGAATCAGAGAGGTGCAGGGGGCTGGCATAATCAACATCCATGGCGCCCGGGGAACAGTGGGTTAACTGCCTTGTTAAGGGTCAGAAAAACAGCTTTTTACATTGGGGATTTGATCCTTCAACCTTTCGGTTACTGTCCCAATGCCCTAACCACTAGGCTACCACCCGCCAAAGTGAAGTAAAGCACGTTCAGACTTCATGCTCCATTAAATTTGATTACAGGAGTTAACGTCACAGCACCGTACCCAAATGGCACCTATTCCCTCACTAGTGCACTTAAAAGGAGTGCACTATATAGGGAATAGGGTGCCATTTGGGACACAGTAATAGTAACTATTTCTATGACTGTACGAGTCGACAACACAATGCCTGATGTCAACCTGACCGCCATTCAAAAGCTCCAGTTAGATATGATTCATATGGACGTGGAAGCTTTGCCTGTGGATATGGATGTATTCTGGGTCTCAACTATTCAAACATTTGACTCATCAAGCCTGCGGAGTGGACCCGCTGACAGAACAGACCATGAATTCACTGAATAAATCTGAATGAATTATATTTAATTTATTTATTTTATCCGCAAGCAGCATCTCTTCATAAAATACACGTGTCTGGGGTGATACCCAACACTATGAGGGCTTGTACAGGTTTTTCAAGTTGTTAATGAAGTGATTCGCAAAGCAAAGAAAAGACATTTGATTTCGCTTTTCTTTTTATTTAGCATAAAGAGTTTCTGATCCATCTTGCAACCTCAGAAAGGCTGACGATGGCTGTCATAAAACACGTCAGTTTGCTTCACCTCAGCTGCTTCTAAACTCAATCTATTATACAGAGATATTTTGGCGAGAGCAGGTCTTCCCTTTCCCAGTTTAAATGCTTTTAGAAACGCAAAGACTTTTGATTATGTACCACTGCTGAGTTGAGCATGCCAATCCTCGATTCCCCATTAGTAGCGACTGGGACAGGCTCAACGCCTAAATGAATGCACTAATAGACTGTGTGTAAATATTATGCTGTAGGGTTTCCTCCAGCATGCTACAGTGGGTCAGTCTGATAGAAGGGGCGGATTGAGATTTCACACTGCTATTTTACCATCTGGGTCTCTTCCTAATCCCACTGCTAATTTACCATCTGGGTATTTTCCTAATCACACTGCTAATTTACCATCTGGGTCTCTTCCTAATCACACTGCTAATTTACCATCTGGGTATTTTCCTAATCACACTGCTAATTTACCATCTGGGTCTCTTCCTAATCACACTGCTAATTTACCATCTGGGTCTCTTCCTAATCACACTGCTAATTTACCATCTGGGTCTCTTCCTAATCACACTGCTAATTTACCATCTGGGTATTTTCCTAATCACACTGCTAATTTACCATCTGGGTCTCTTCCTAATCACACTGCTAATTTACCATCTGGGTGTGTGTGTATATGTGTGTGTGTGTGTGTGTGTGTGTGTGTGTGTGTGTGTGTGTGTGTGTGTGTGTGTGTGTGTGTGTGTGTGTGTGTGTGTGTGTGTGTGTGTGTGTGTGTGTGTGTGTGTGTGTGTGTGTGTGTGTGTGTGTGTGTGTGTGTGTACATGTTTCTTGGGTAAAAGGGAGCAGATACGAAGGTCTCACTGATAAAATGAGGGCTTGATTGATCACAATTTGAATCATTTTAATTGAGATTTATAAAGCAAATCAACCAATCACCAGATCATCAGCACGGGTTGGAATGGATTGGATCTCTAGTTACGTCCACATCCACACTGAGATACAAAGGGAATTATGTTGTCATTTAATCTACTGGCATTCCTGGCATGGGGTGAAGGGGAGGAAGCTGCATTCTGGAGAAGTCATATACACGTCTCCGATATTTCTCTTTCTTTCTCTGTTTGTCTCTGACAATTAAACAACAGAGGAGATAAAGAGGAGAGAGAGAGAGAGAGAGAGAGAGAGAAGATTGCGAAATGATTATTTTTTTCCATCACACTCCTCAAGAAGACATCATGCAGTAAAATAAACATAGTAACAGCAGAGCAGCAATCTCTCATCAGTGAAAACACACACTGTATAATCCAGCCAGGTCATTGTATAATCCAGCCAGGTCACTGTATAATCCAGCCAGGTTATTGTATAATCCAGCCAAATCACTGTATAACCCAGCCAGGTCACTGTATAATCCAGCCAAATCACTGTATAATCCAGCCAGGTCACTGTATAACCCAGCCAGGTTACTGTATAACCCAGCCAAGTCACTGTATAATCCAGCCAGGTCACTGTATAATCCATCAAAATCACTGCATAATCCAGACAGGTCACTGTATAATCCAGTCAGGTCACTGTATAATCCAGCCAGGTCACTGTATATTTTTTTTTACCTTTATTTTACTAGGCAAGTCAATTAAGAACAAATTCTTATTTTCAATGACGGCCTAGGAACAGTGGGTTAACTGCCTGTATAATCCAGACAGGTCACTGTATATATATATATATATTTTTTTTTTACTTTTATTTTACTAGGCAAGTCAATTAAGAACAAATTCTTATTTTCAATGACGGCATAGGAACAGTGGGTTAACTGCCTGGATAATCCAGCCAGGTCACTGTATAATCCAGCCAGGTCACTGTATAATCCATCAAAATCACTGCATAATCCAGCCAGGTCACTGTATAATCCAGCCAGGTCACTGTATAATCCAGCCAGGTCACTGTATAATCCAGCCAGGTCACTGTATAATCCAGCCAGGTCACTGTATAATCCAGCCAGGTCACTGTATAATCCAGCCAGGTCACTGTATAATCCAGCCAGGTCACTGTATAATCCAGTCAGGTCACTGTATCATCCAGCCAGGACACATGTGACATACATCAGTATTAGACACTCACTGGATCTGATGTATTATCTATTAGACATCTACCACCCCACTTCCACTATCAGACTAGAGCCATAACGGAGACATCTACCACCCCACTACCACTATCAGATTAGAGCCATACGGGAGACATCTACCACTATCAGACTAGAGCCATAAAGGACACATCTACCACCCCACTAAAACTATCAGATTAGAGCCATAAAGGGGACATCTACCACTATCATATTAGAGCCATACGGGAGACGTCTAACACCACAATATCACTATCAGATTAGAGCCATACGGGAGACTAGACATCTATCACCCCACTACCACCATCAGATTAGAGCCATAAAGGGGACATCTACCACTATCAGATTAGAGCCATACAGGAGACTAGACATCTATCACCCCACCACCACTATCAGATTAGAGCTATAAAGGAGACATCTACCACCCCACTACCACTATCAGATTAGAGCCATAAAGAGACTAGATATCTATCACCCAGAACCACTATCAGATTAGAGCCATAAAGAGACTAGATATCTACCACCCAGTACCACTATCAGATTAGAGCCATAAAGAGACTAGATATCTACCACCCAGTACCACTATCAGATTAGAGCCATAAAGAGACTAGATATCTACCACCCAGTACCACTATCAGAGTATAGCCACAAAGAGACTAGATATCTACCACCCAGTACCACTATCAGATTAGAGCCATAAAGAGACTAGATATCTACCACCATTACCACTATCGGATTATAGACATAAAGAGACTAGATATCTACCACCCAGAACCACTATCAGATTAGAGCCATAAAGAGACTAGATATCTACCACCATTACCACTATCAGATTATAGAAATAAAGACACTAGATATCTACCACCCAGAACCACTATCAGATTAGAGCCATAAAGAGACTAGATATCTACCACCATTACCACTATCAGATTATAGAAATAAAGAGACTAGATATCTACCACCCAGTACCACTATCAGATTAGAGCCATAAAGAGACTAGATATCTATCACCCAGTACCACTATCAGATTAGAGCCACAAAGAGAATAGATATCTACCAGCCCAGTACCACTATCAGATTAGAGCCACAAAGAGACTAGATATCTACCAGCCCAGTACCACTATCAGATTAGAGCCACAAAGTGACTAGATATCTACCACCCAGTACTACTAGCAGATTAGAGCCATATAAACACTAGATATCTACCACCCAGAACCACTATCAGATTAGAGCCATAAAGAGAATAGATTTCTACCACCCAGTACCACTATCAGATTAGAGACATAAAGAGACTAGATATCTACCACCATTACCACTATCAGATTAGAGACATAAAGAGACTAGATATCTACCACCATTACCACTATCATATTAGAGCCATACAGAGAATAGATATCTACCACTCAGTACCACTATCAGAATAGAGCCATAAAGAGAATAGATATCTACCACCCAGTACCACTATCAGATTAGAGACATAAAGAGACTAGATATCTACCACCCAGTACCACTATCAGATTAGAGACATAAAGAGACTAGATATCTACCACCCAGTACCACTATCAGATTAGAGACATAAAGAGACTAGATATCTACCACCCAGTACCACTATCAGATTAGAGCCATATAAACACTAGATATCTACCACCCAGAACCACTATCAGATTAGAGCCATAAAGAGAATAGATTTCTACCACCCAGTACCACTATCAGATTAGAGACATAAAGAGACTAGATATCTACCACCCAGTACCACTATCAGATTAGAGACATAAAGAGACTAGATATCTACCACCCAGTACCACTATCAGATTAGAGACATAAAGAGACTAGATATCTACCACCCAGTACCACTATTAGATTAGAGCCACAAAGAGACTAGATATCTACCACCCAGTACCACTATTAGATTAGAGCCATAAAGAGACTAGATATCTACCACCCAGTACAACTATCAGATTAGAGCCACAAAGAGACAAGATATCTACCACCCAGTACCACTATTAGATTAGGGCCACAAAGAGACTAGATATCTACCACCCAGTACCACTATTAGATTAGAGCTACAAGGAGACTAGATATCTACCACCCAGTACCACTATTAGATTAGAGCCACAAAGAGACTAGATATCGACCACCCAGTACCACTATCAGATTAGAGCCACAAAGAGACTAGATATCTACCACCCAGTACCACTATTAGATTATAGCCATAAAGAGACTAGATATCTACCACCCAGTACCACTATCAGATTAGAGCCACAAAGAGAGACTAGATATCTATCACCCAGTACCACTATCATATTAGAGCTACACAGAGACTAGATATCTACCACAATTACCACTATCAGATTAGAGCCATAAAGAGACTAGATATCTACCACCCAGTACCACTATTAAATTAGAGCCACAAAGAGACTAGATGTCTACCACCATTAACACTATCAGATTAGAGCCATAAAGAGACTAGAATATCTACCACCCAGTACCACTATCAGATTAGAGCCATACAAACACTAGATATCTACCACCCAGAACCACTATCAGATTAGAGCCATGAAGAGACTAGATATCTACCAGCCCAGTACCACTATCATATTAGAGCCATAAAGAGACTAGATATCTACCACCCAGTACCACTATCATATTAGAGCCATAAAAGATACTAGATATCTACCACCCAGTACCACTATCATTTTAGAGCCATAAAAGATACTAGATATCTACCACCCAGTACCACTATCAGATTAGAGCCATAAAGAGACTAGATATCTACCACCATTACCACTATCAGATTATAGACATAAAGAGACTAGATATCTACCACCAAGTACCACTATCAGATTATAGACATAAAGTGACTAGATATCTATCACCCAGTACCACTATCAGATTAGAGCCACAAAGAGAATAGATATCTACCAGCCCAGTACCACTATCAGATTAGAGCCAAAAAGAGACTAGATATCTACCAGCCCAGTACCACTATCAGATTAGAGCCACAAAGAGACTAGATATCTACCACCCAGTACTACTAGCAGATTAGAGCCATATAAACACTAGATATCTACCACCCAGAACCACTATCAGATTAGAGCCATAAAGAGACTCAATATCTACCCCCCAGTACCACTATTAGATTAGGGCCACAAAGAGACTAGATATCTACCACCCAGTACCACTATTAGATTAGAGCTACAAGGAGACTAGATATCTACCACCCAGTACCACTATTAGATTAGAGCTACAAAGAGACTAGATATCTACCGCCCAGTACCACTATTAGATTAGAGCCACAAAGAGACTAGATATCGACCACCCAGTACCACTATCAGATTAGAGCCACAAAGAGACTAGATATCTACCACCCAGTACCACTATTAGATTATAGCCATAAAGAGACTAGATATCTACCACCCAGTACCACTATCAGATTAGAGCCACAAAGAGACTAGATATCTATCACCCAGTACCACTATCGTATTAGAGCTACACAGAGACTAGATATCTACCACAATTACCACTATCAGATTAGAGCCATAAAGAGACTAGATATCTACCACCCAGTACCACTATTAAATTAGAGCCACAAAGAGACTAGATGTCTACCACCATTAACACTATCAGATTAGAGCCATAAAGAGACTAGAATATCTACCACCCAGTACCACTATCAGATTAGAGCCATACAAACACTAGATATCTACCACCCAGAACCACTATCAGATTAGAGCCATGAAGAGACTAGATATCTACCAGCCCAGTACCACTATCATATTAGAGCCATAAAGAGACTAGATATCTACCACCCAGTACCACTATCATATTAGAGCCATAAAAGATACTAGATATCTACCACCCAGTACCACTATCATCTTAGAGCCATAAAAGATACTAGATATCTACCACCCAGTACCACTATCAGATTAGAGCCATAAAGAGACTAGATATCTACCACCATTACCACTATCAGATTATAGACATAAAGAGACTAGATATCTACCACCAAGTAACACTATCAGATTATAGACATAAAGTGACTAGATATCTATCACCCAGTACCACTATCAGATTAGAGCCACAAAGAGAATAGATATCTTCCAGCCCAGTGCCACTATCAGATTAGAGCCACAAAGAGACTAGATATCTACCAGCCCAGTACCACTATCAGATTAGAGCCACAAAGAGACTAGATATCTACCACCCAGTACTACTAGCAGATTAGAGCCATATAAACACTAGATATCTACCACCCAGAACCACTATCAGATTAGAGCCATAAAGAGACTCAATATCTACCACCCAGTACCACTATCAGATTAGAGGCATAAAGAGACTAGATATCTACCACCATTACCACTATCAGATTAGAGACATAAAGAGACTAGATATCTACCACCATTACCACTATCATATTAGAGCCATACAGAGAATAGATATCTACCACTCAGTACCACTATCAGATTAGAGCCATAAAGAGAATAGATATCTACCACCCAGTACCACTATCAGATTAGAGAAATAAAGAGACTAGATATCTACCACCCAGTACCACTATCAGATTAGAGACATAAAGAGACTAGATATCTACCACCCAGTACCACTATCAGATTAGAGACATAAAGAGACTAGATATCTACCACCCAGTACCACTATCAGATTAGAGCCATATAAACACTAGATATCTACCACCCAGAACCACTATCAGATTAGAGCCATAAAGAGAATAGATTTCTACCACCCAGTACCACTATCAGATTAGAGACATAAAGAGACTGGATATCTACCACCCAGTACCACTATCAGATTAGAGACATAAAGAGACTAGATATCTACCACCCAGTACCACTATCAGATTAGAGACATAAAGAGACTAGATATCTACCACCCAGTACCACTATTAGATTAGAGCCATAAAGAGACTAGATAACTACCACCCAGTACCACTATCAGATTAGAGCCACAAAGAGACTAGATATCTACCACCCAGTACCACTATTAGATTAGAGCCACAAAGAGACTAGATATCTACCACCCAGTACCACTATCAGATTAGAGCCAGAAAGAGACTAGATATCTACCACCCAGTACCACTATTAGATTATAGCCATAAAGAGACTAGATATCTACCACCCAGTACCACTATCAGATTAGAGCCACAAAGAGACTAGATATCTATCACCCAGTACCACTATCATATTAGAGCTACACAGAGACTAGATATCTACCACAATTACCACTATCAGATTAGAGCCATAAAGAGACTAGATATCTACCACCCAGTACCACTATTAAATTAGAGCCACAAAGAGACTAGATATCTACCACCATTAACACTATCAGATTAGAGCCATAAAGAGACTAGAATATCTACCACCCAGTACCACTATCAGATTAGAGCCATACAAACACTAGATATCTACCACCCAGTACCACTATCAGATTAGAGCCATACAAACACTAGATATCTACCACCCAGAACCACTATCAGATTAGAGCCATGAAGAGACTAGATATCTACCAGCCCAGTACCACTATCATATTAGAGCCATAAAGAGACTAGATATCTACCACCCAGTACCACTATCATATTAGAGCCATAAAAGATACTAGATATCTACCACCATTACCACTTTCAGATTATAGACATAAAGAGACTAGATATCTACCACCAAGTACCACTATCAGATTATAGACATAAAGTGACTAGATATCTATCACCCAGTACCACTATCAGATAAGAGCCACAAAGAGAATAGATATCTACCAGCCCAGTACCACTATCAGATTAGAGCCACAAAGAGACTAGATATCTACCAGCCCAGTACCACTACCAGATTAGAGCCACAAAGAGACTAGATATCTACCACCCAGTACTACTAGCAGATTAGAGCCATATAAACACTAGATATCTACCACCCAGAACCACTATCAGATTAGAGCCATAAAGAGACTCAATATCTACCACCCAGTACCACTATCAGATTAGAGGCATAAAGAGACTAGATATCTACCACCATTACCACTATCAGATTAGAGACATAAAGAGACTAGATATCTACCACCATTACCACTATCATATTAGAGCCATACAGAGAATAGATATCTACCACTCAGTACCACTATCAGATTAGAGCCATAAAGAGAATAGATATCTACCACCCAGTACCACTATCAGATTAGAGAAATAAAGAGACTAGATATCTACCACCCAGTACCACTATCAGATTAGAGACATAAAGAGACTAGATATCTACCACCCAGTACCACTATCAGATTAGAGACATAAAGAGACTAGATATCTACCACCCAGTACCACTATCAGATTAGAGCCATATAAACACTAGATATCTACCACCCAGAACCACTATCAGATTAGAGCCATAAAGAGAATAGATTTCTACCACCCAGTACCACTATCAGATTAGAGACATAAAGAGACTGGATATCTACCACCCAGTACCACTATCAGATTAGAGACATAAAGAGACTAGATATCTACCACCCAGTACCACTATCAGATTAGAGACATAAAGAGACTAGATATCTACCACCCAGTACCACTATTAGATTAGAGCCATAAAGAGACTAGATAACTACCACCCAGTACCACTATCAGATTAGAGCCACAAAGAGACTAGATATCTACCACCCAGTACCACTATTAGATTAGAGCCACAAAGAGACTAGATATCTACCACCCAGTACCACTATTAGATTATAGCCATAAAGAGACTAGATATCTACCACCCAGTACCACTATCAGATTAGAGCCACAAAGAGACTAGATATCTATCACCCAGTACCACTATCATATTAGAGCTACACAGAGACTAGATATCTACCACAATTACCACTATCAGATTAGAGCCATAAAGAGACTAGATATCTACCACCCAGTACCACTATTAAATTAGAGCCACAAAGAGACTAGATATCTACCACCATTAACACTATCAGATTAGAGCCATAAAGAGACTAGAATATCTACCACCCAGTACCACTATCAGATTAGAGCCATACAAACACTAGATATCTACCACCCAGTACCACTATCAGATTAGAGCCATACAAACACTAGATATCTACCACCCAGAACCACTATCAGATTAGAGCCATGAAGAGACTAGATATCTACCAGCCCAGTACCACTATCATATTAGAGCCATAAAGAGACTAGATATCTACCACCCAGTACCACTATCATATTAGAGCCATAAAAGATACTAGATATCTACCACCATTACCACTTTCAGATTATAGACATAAAGAGACTAGATATCTACCACCAAGTACCACTATCAGATTATAGACATAAAGTGACTAGATATCTATCACCCAGTACCACTATCAGATAAGAGCCACAAAGAGAATAGATATCTACCAGCCCAGTACCACTATCAGATTAGAGCCACAAAGAGACTAGATATCTACCAGCCCAGTACCACTACCAGATTAGAGCCACAAAGAGACTAGATATCTACCACCCAGTACTACTAGCAGATTAGAGCCATATAAACACTAGATATCTACCACCCAGAACCACTATCAGATTAGAGCCATAAAGAGACTCAATATCTACCACCCAGTACCACTATCAGATTAGAGACATAAAGAGACTAGATATCTACCACCACTACCACTATCAGATTAGAGACATAAAGAGACTAGATATCTACCACCATTACCACTATCATATTAGAGCCATACAGAGAATATATATCTACCACTCAGTACCACTATCAGATTAGAGCCATAAAGAGAATAGATATCTACCACCCAGTACCACTATCAGATTAGAGAAATAAAGAGACTAGATATCTACCACCCAGTACCACTATCAGATTAGAGACATAAAGAGACTAGATATCTACCACCCAGTGCCACTATCAGATTAGAGACATAAAGAGACTAGATATCTACCACCCAGTACCACTATCAGATTAGAGCCATATAAACACTAGATATCTACCACTCAGTACCACTATCAGATTAGAGCCATAAAGAGAATAGATTTCTACCACCCAGTGCCACTATCAGATTAGAGACATAAAGAGACTAGATATCTACCACCCAGTACCACTATCAGATTAGAGACATAAAGAGACTAGATATCTACCACCCAGTACCACTATCAGATTAGAGACATAAAGAGACTAGATATCTACCACCCAGTACCACTATTAGATTAGAGCCACAAAGAGACTAGATATCTACCACCCAGTACCACTATTAGATTAGAGCCATAAAGAGACTAGATATCTACCACCCAGTACCACTATCAGATTAGAGCCACAAAGAGACTAGATATCTACCACCCAGTACCACTATTAGATTAGAGCCACAAAGAGACAAGATATCTACCACCCAGTACCACTATTAGATTAGGGCCACAAAGAGACTAGATATCTACCACCCAGTACCACTATTAGATTAGAGCTACAAGGAGACTAGATATCTACCACCCAGTACCACTATTAGATTAGAGCTACAAAGAGACTTCAAGTACAAAAGGGGGGAGGAAAATGATCTTATTAAATATAGGTTGTATTTACAATGGTGCTTGTTCTTCACTAGTTGCCTTTCTCTTTTGGCAACAAGTCACAAATATTGCTTCTGTGATTGCACACTCTTGAGAGCCAGGTCTACCTCCGGTGGTCTTCTCAATAGCAAGGCCATGCTCACTGAGTCTGGTGATAGTGTCGTGTCGTTGTATTAGTTAATGTGACAACTGTTGCTCATCGAATGATTAAAGGTTTCTAATTGCAAGATTAAACTCATTAACCTGTGGCACCATGGGACAATTAGTTGTATTGAGTGTCTATTTCCCAAATTAACTCAAAGAACACGAGAATATTGATTTTACAACCGTCGGTAAGTAATCAATTTCTTCTACAATCTCATTCTGAATGTCGCATAATCCGGGAATCTGCACGGACCCGGGTCACACCAATGAGTTCGTACCACACCAATCTGCACGGACCCGGGTCTCACCAATGAGTTCGTACCACACCAATCTGCACGGACCCGGGTCTCACCAATGAGTTCGTACCACACCAATCTACACGGACCCGGGTCTCACCAATGAGTTCGTACCACACCAATCTGCACGGACCCGGGTCTCACCAATGAGTTCGTACCACACCAATCTGCACGGACCCGGGTCTCACCAATGAGTTCGTACCACACCAATCTGCATGGACCCGGGTCTCACCAATGAGTTCGTACCACACCAATCTGCACGGACCCGGGTCTCACCAATGAGTTCGTACCACACCAATCTGCATGGACCCGGGTCTCACCAATGAGTTCGTACCACACCAATCTGCACGGACCCGGGTCTCACCAATGAGTTCGTAGCATCCTCTCCTTTAGCTGTTGTCTATTACCTTTTATTACCAGTCTAATGTAACGTCAGCATCCTCTCCTTTAGCTGTGGTCTATTACCAGTCTAATGTAACGTCAGCATCCTCTCCTTTAGCTGTGGTCTATTACCAGTCTAATGTAACAGTAGCGTCCTCTCCTTTAGCTGTGGTCTATTACCTTTTATTACCAGTCTAATGTAACAGTAGCGTCCTCTCCTTTAGCTGTTGTCTATTACCTTTTATTACCAGTCTAATGTGTTATGTACTTGAGTGAAGACCCAAAAGCGGTTTTAACAGAAAACAGAGTTCTTTAATGAAAAACAGGAATGGCATAAATCCTCTTCCAACGTAGTCAATGGAACAAAAAGAACGTAGTATTATGCAGGATGCACCTGCCAGGCAGACTCCGACAGGATAGGACAAGGTGGAAGCAAACGAGACGACAGCTTGCTTCTGGCATCAAAAACACAAACAAGAATCAGACACTGAAAGTAGCAGGAACAGAGAGAGAAATAGAGACCTAATCAGAGGGGGAAGAGAGAACAGGTAGGGAAGAGTGAATGAGCTAGTTAGGGAGATGTAGAACAGCTGAAGAATGAGAGACAGAGAAGGTAACCTAAAAAGACCAGCAGAGAGAGACAGAGTGAAGAGAAAGGACAGGAACAGACATAACAAGACATGACAGTACCCCCCCCCACTCACCGAGCGCCTCCTGGCGCACTCGAGGAGGAAACCTGGCGGCAACGGAGGAAATCATCAATCAGCGAACGGTCCAGCACGTCCCGAGAGGGAACCCAACTCCTCTCCTCAGGACCGTACCTCCCAATCCACTAGGTACTGATGACCACGGCCCCGAGGGCGCATGTCCAAAATCTTACGAACCCTGTAGATGGGTGCGCCCTCGACAAGGATGGGGGGAGGGACGAGCGGGGGCGCGAAGAACGGGCTTAACACAGGAGACATGGAAGACCGGGTGAACGCGACGAAGATAGCGCGGAGAAGAAGTCGCACTGCGACAGGATTAATGACCTGAGAAATACGGAACGGACCAATGAACCGCGGGGCCAACTTGCGAGAAGCTGTCTTAAGGGGGAGGTTCTGAGTGGAGAGCCATACTCTCTGACCGCAACAATATCTAGGACTCTTGGTCCTACGCTTATTAGCGGCCCTCACAGTCTGCGCCCTATTACGGCAAAGTGCCGACCTGACCCCCTTCCAGGTGCGCTCGCAACGCTGGACAAAAGCCTGAGCGGAGGGGACGCAGGACTCGGCGAGCTGAGATGAGAACAGCGGAGGCTGGTACCCGAGGCTACTCTGAAAAGGGGATAGACCGGTAGCAGACGAGGGAAGCGAGTTGTGGGCGTACTCTGCCCAGGGAGCTGTTCTGACCAAGACGCAGGGTTACGAAAAGAAAGACTGCGTAAAATGCGACCAACAGTCTGATTGGCCCGTTCGGCTTGACCGTTAGACTGGGGATGAAAGCCGGACGAGAGACTGACGGAAGCCCCAATCAAACGGCAAAACTCCCTCCAAAATTGAGACGTGAACTGCGGGCCTCTGTCGGAAACGACGTCAGACGGAAGGCCATGAATTCGGAAAACATTCTCGATAATGATCTGAGCCGTCTCCTTAGCAGAAGGGAGCTTATCGAGAGGAATGAAATGAGCCGCCTTAGAGAATCTATCGACAACCGTAAGAATAACTGTCTTCCCGCTGATGAAGGCAGTCCGGTGATAAAATCTAAAGCGATGTGAGACCACGGCCGAGAGGGGAATGGGAAGCGGTCTGAGACGGCCGGCAGGAGGAGAGTTCCCAGATTTAGTCTGCGCGCAGACCGAACAAGCGGCGACAAATCGACGCGCGTCACGTTCCCGAGTGGGCCACCAGAAACGCTGGCGAATGGAAGCGAAGCGATTCCCGAACGCCGGGGTGGCCGGCTAACTTGGCAGAGTGGGCCCACAGAAGAACGGCCGGACGAGTAGGAACGGGAACGAACAGAAGGTTCCTAGGACAAGCTCGCGGCGACGGAGTGTGAGCGAGTGCTTGCTTTACCTGCCTCTCACCCCAGACAGTCAACCCGACAACACGCCCTCAGGAGAATCCCCTCGGGGTCGGTGGAGACCTCAGAAGAACTGAAGAGACGAGATAAAGCATCAGGCTTGGTGTTTTTGAGCCCGGACGATAAGAAATAACAAACTCGAAACGAGCGAAAAACAGAGCCCGACGAGCCTGACGCGCATTAAGTCGTTTGGCTGAACGGATGTACTCAAGGTTCCTATGGTCAGTCCAAACGACAAAAGGAACGGCCGCCTCCAACCACTGTCGCCATTCGCCTAGGGCTAAGCGGATGGCGAGCAGTTCGCGATTACCAACATCATAGTTACGTTCTGACGGCGATAAGCGATGAGAGAAAAACGCGCAAGGATGGACCTTGCCGTCAGAGAGAGAGCGCTGAGAAAGAATGGCTCCCACGCCCACCTCTGACGCGTCAACCTCAACAACAAACTGACTAGAGATGTCAGGTGTAACAAGAATAGGTGCGGATGTAAAACGATTCTTAAGAAGATCAAAAGCTCCCTGGGCGGAAACGGACCACTTAAAGCACGTCTTAACAGAAGTAAGGGCTGTGAGGGGAGCTGCCACCTGACCGAAATTACGGATGAAACGACGATAGAAATTAGCGAAGCCCAGAAAGCGCTGCAGCTCGACGCGTGACTTAGGAACGGGCCAATCAATGACAGCCTGGACCTTAGCGGGATCCATCTTAATGCCCTCAGCGGAAATAACGGAACCGAGAAAAGGGACAGAGGCGGCATGAAAAGTGCACTTCTCAGCCTTCACATAAAGACAGTTCTCCAAAAGGCGCTGGAGGACGCGTCCGCACGTGCTGAACATGAATCGAGAGAGACGGTGAAAAAATCAGGATATCGTCCATGTAAACGAAAACAAAAATGTTCAGCATGTCTTCAGGACGTCGTTAACTAGTGCCTGAAAGACAGCTGGAGCGTTAACGAGGCCGAAAGGAAGAACCCGGTATTCAAAGTGCCCTAACGGAGTGTTAAACGCCGTCTTCCACTCGTCCCCCTCCCTGATGCGCACGAGATGGTAGGCGTTACGAAGGTCCAATTTGGTGAAAAACCTGGCTCCCTGCAGGATCTCGAAGGCTGAAGACATAAGAGGAAGCGGATACCGATTCTTAACTGTTATGTCATTCAGCCCTCGATAATCCACGCATGGGCGCAGGGACCCGTCCTTCTTCTGAACAAAAAAAAAAAAACCCCGCCCGGCGGGAGAGGAGGAGGAGACTATGTTACCGGCGGCCGAGCGAAACCGACAAATAATCCTCGAGAGCCTTACGTTCGGGAGCCGACAGAGAGTATAATCTACCCCGGGGGAGTAGTTCCCGGAAGGAGATCAATACTACAGTCATACGACCGGGTGTGGAGGGAGAGAAGTGGCCTTGAACGACTGAACACCGTGCGCAGATCGTGATACTCCTCCGGCACCCCTGTCAAATCGCCAGGCTCCTCCTGTGAAGAAGAGACAGAGGAAACAGGAGGGATAGCAGACATTAAACAGGTCACATGACAAGAAACATTCCAGGATAGGATAGTATTACTAGACCAATTAATAGAAGGGTTATGGCGCACTAGCCAGGGATGACCCAAAACAACAGGTGTAAAAGGTGAACGAAAAATTAAAAAAGAAATGGTTTCGCTATGATTACCAGAGACAGTGAGGGTTAAAGGCAGCGTCTCACGCTGAATCTTGGGGAGAGAACTACCATCTAAAGCGAACAAGGCCGTGGGCTCCCCTAACTGTCTGAGAGGAATGTCATGTTCCCGAGCCCAGGTCTCGTCCATAAAACAGCCCTCCGCCCCAGAGTCTATCAAGGCACTGCAGGAAGCAGATGAACCGGGCCAGCGGAGATGGACCGGAAAGGTAGTGCGTGATCCAGAAGGAGAGGCCTGAGTAGTTGCGCTCACCAGTAGCCCTCCTCTTACTGATGAGCTCTGGCTTTTACTGGACATGAGGTGACAAAATGACCAGCGGAGCCGCAGTAGAGACAGAGGCGATTGGTGATTCTCCGTTCCTTCTCCTTGGCCGAGATGCGGATACCCCCAGCTGCATAGGCTCAGCATCCGAGCCGGCGGAGGAGGGTGGCAGTGATGCGGCAGGTGGCAGTGATGTGGAGAGGGGAGCAACGGAGAACGCGAGCTCCTTTCCACGAGCTCGGCGACGAAGATCAAACCGCGCTCTATGCGAATAGCGAGAGCTATTAAGGAGTCCAGACTGGAAGGAACCTCCGGGAGAGGATCTCATCCTTAACCTCGACGAGGAGACCCTCCAGAAAACGAGCGAGCAAAGCCGGCTCGTTCCAGTCACTAGAGGCAGCGAGAGTGCGAACTCAATAGAATAATCCGTTATGGATCGATTCCCTGACATAGGGAAGACAGGGCCCTGGAAGCCTCCTCCCCAAAAACAGAACGGTCAAAAACCCGTATCATCTCCTCCTTAAAGTCCTGATACTGGTTAATACACTCAGCCCTCGCTCCCAGATTGCCGTGCCCCACTCACGCGCCCGTCCGGTAAGGAGAGAAATGACGTAGGCGATGCGGGCTGCGCTCCTGGAGTAATTGTTGGGCTGGAGAGAGAACACCACATCACACTGAGTGAGGAATGAGCGGCACTCAGTGGGCTCCCAGAGTAACACGGCGGGTTGTTGATCCTGGGCTCCGGAGACTCGGAAACCCTGGAAGTGGGCGGTGGATCGAGGTGGAGTTGGTGAACCTGTCTTGTGAGGTCGGAGACTTGGACGGCCAGGGTCTCAACGGCATGTCGAGCAGCAGACAATTCCTCCTCGTGTCTGCCTAGCATCGCTCCCTGGATCTCGACGGCGGAGTGAAAAGGGTCCGGAGCCGCTGGGTCCATTCTTGGTCTGATTCTTCTGTTATGTACTTGAGTGAAGACCCAAAAGCGGTTTTAACAGAAAACAGAGTTCTTTAATGAAAAACAGGAATGGCATAAATCCTCTTCCAACGTAGTCAATGGAACAAAAAGAACGTAGTATTATGCAGGATGCACCTGCCAGGCAGACTCCGACAGGATAGGACAAGGTGGAAGCAAACGAGACGACAGCTTGCTTCTGGCATCAAAAACACAAACAAGAATCAGACACTGAAAGTAGCAGGAACAGAGAGAGAAATAGAGACCTAATCAGAGGGGGAAGAGAGAACAGGTGGGGAAGAGTGAATGAGCTAGTTAGGGGAGATGTAGAACAGCTGAAGAATGAGAGACAGAGAAGGTAACCTAAAAAGACCAGCAGAGAGAGACAGAGTGAAGAGAAAGGACAGGAACAGACATAACAAGACATGACAAATGTAACGTCAGCA
>NC_088243.1:8259535-8271606 GCF_036934945.1 Oncorhynchus masou masou | reverse complement strand
ACGTTATTTGTAGTAAACAAGGACAACTGTGTCCTTCATAGTGTACAAGGCCAACTGTGTTCTTCATAGTGTACAAGGCCAACTGTGTTCTTCATAGTGAACAAGGCCAACTACGTTATTTGTAGTGAACAAGGCCAACTGTGTTCTTCATAGTGTACAAGGCCAACTGTGTTCTTCATAGTGTACAAGGCCAACTGTGTTCTTCATAGTGTACAAGGCCAACTGTGTTCTTCATAGTGAACAAGGCCAACTACGTTATTTGTAGTGAACAAGGCCAACTGTGTTCTTCATAGTGTACAAGGCCAACTGTGTTCTTCATAGTGTACAAGGCCAACTATGTCCTTCATAGTGTACAAGGCCAACCATGTCCTTCATAGTGAACAAGGCCAACTGTGTTCTTCATAGTGTACAAGGCCAACTATGTCCTTCATAGTGTACAAGGCCAACTATGTCCTTCATAGTGAACAAGGCCAACTACGTTATTTTTAGCAAACAAGGACAACTGTGTTCTTCATAGTGTACAAGGCCAACTATGTCCTTCATAGTGTACAAGGCCAACTATGTCATGCATAGTGTACAAGGCCAACTATGTCCTTCATAGTGAACAAGGCCAACTATGTCCTTCATAGTGTACAAGGCCAACTGTGTCCTTCATAGTAAACAAGGCCAACTGTGTTCTTCATAGTGTAAAAGGCCAACTGTGTTCTTCATAGTGTACAAGGCCAACTGTGTTCTTCATAGTGTACAAGGCCAACTATGTCCTTCATAGTGTACAAGGCCAACTATGTCCTTCATAGTGAACAAGGCCAACTGTGTTTTTCATAGTGTACAAGGCCAACTATGTCCTTCATAGTGTACAAGGCCAACTGTGTCCTTCATAGTAAACAAGGCCAACTGTGTTCTTCATAGTGTACAAGGCCAACTGTGTTCTTCATAGTGTACAAGGCCAACTGTGTTCTTCACAGTGTACAAGGCCAACTATGTCCTTCATAGTGTACAAGGCCAACTATGTCCTTCATAGTGAACAAGGCCAACTGTGTTTTTCATAGTGTACAAGGCCAACTATGTCCTTCCTGTGAACAAGGCCAACTACGTTATTTATAGTAACGGAACAACTGTGTCCTTCATAGTATGCAAGGCCTTCTGTGTTCTTCATAATGTACAAGATAACTATGTTCTTCATAGTGTTTAAGGCCAACTACGTTATTTAGCAATGAACAAGGCCAACTATGTCCTTCATAGTGTAAGGCCAACTATGTCCTTCATAGTGTACAAGGCCAACTATGTTATTTGTAGTGAACAGGGCCAACTATGTCCTTCATAGTGTACAAGGCCAACTACGTTATTTGTAGTGAACAAGGCCAACTATGTCCTTCATAGTGAACAAGGCCAACTACGTTATTTGTAGTGAACAAGGCCAACTCTGTCCTTCATAGTGTAAAAGGCCAACTACGTTATTTGTAGTGAAGAAGGCCAACTATGTCCTTCATAGTGTTACAAGGCCAACTATGTCCTTCGTGAGTACAAGGCCAACTATGTCCTTCATAGCGTACAAGGCCAACTATGTCCTTCATAGTGAACAAGGCCAACTATGTCCTTCATCGTGTTACAAGGCCAACTACGTTATTTGTAGTGAACAAGGCCAACTATGTGCTTCATAGTGTACAAGGCCAACTACGTTATTTGTAGTGAACAAGGCCAACTATGTCCTTCATAGTGTACAAGGCCAACTATGTCCTTCATAGTGTACAAGGCCAACTATGTCCTTCATAGTGTACAAGGCCAACTATGTTATTTGTAGTAAACAAGGCCAACTATGTCCTTCATAGTGTACAAGGCCAACTACGTTGTTGTAGTGAACAAGGCCAACTATGTCCTTCATAGTGTACAAGGCCAACTATGTCCTTCATAGTGTACAAGGCCAACTATGTTATTTGTAGTGAACAAGGCCAACTATGTCCTTCATAGTGTACAAGGCCAACTACGTTATTTGTAGTGAACAAGGCCAACTATGTCCTTCATAGTGTACAAGGCCAACTACGTTATTTGTAGTGAACAAGGCCAACTATGTCCTTCGTAGTGTACAAGGCCAACTATGTCCTTCATAGTGTACAAGGCCAACTATGTCCTTCATTGTGAACAAGGCCAACTATGTCCTTCATAGTGTTACAAGGCCAACTATGTCCTTCGTAGAGTACAAGGCCAACTATGTCCTTCATAGTGTACAAGGCCAACTACGTTGTTTGTAGTGAACAATGCCAACTATGTCCTTCGTAGTGTACAAGGCCAACTATGTCCTTCATAGTGTACAAGGCCAACTCGTTGTAGTGAACAAGGCCAACTATGTCCTTCATAGTGTACAATGTCAACTATGTCCTTCATAGTGAACAAGGCCAACTGTGTTCTTCATAGTGTACAAGGCCAACTATGTCCTTCATAGTGTACAAGGCCAACTATGTCCTTCATAGTGAACAAGGCCAACTACGTTATTTTTAGCAAACAAGGACAACTGTGTTCTTCTAGTGTACAAGACCAACTATGTCCTTCATAGTGTACAAGGCCAACTATGTCATGCATAGTGTACAAGGCCAACTATGTCCTTCATAGTGAACAAGGCCAACTATGTCCTTCATAGTGTACAAGGCCAACTGTGTCCTTCATAGTAAACAAGGCCAACTGTGTTCTTCATAGTGTAAAAAGGCCAACTGTGTTCTTCATAGTGTACCAAGGCCAACTGTGTTCTTCATAGTGTACAGGCCAACTATGTCCTTCATAGTGTACAAGGCCAACTATGTCCTTCATAGTGAACAAGGCCAACTGTGTTTTTTTCATAGTGTACAAGGCCAACTATGTCCTTCATAGTGTACAAGGCCAACTGTGTCCTTCATAAACAAGGCCAACTGTGTTCTTCATAGTGTACAAGGCCAACTGTGTTCTTCATAGTGTACAAGGCCAACTGTGTTCTTCACAGTGTACAAGGCCAACTATGTCCTTCATAGTGTACAAGGCCAACTATGTCCTTCATAGTGAACAAGGCCAACTGTGTTTTTCATAGTGTACAAGGCCAACTATGTCCTTCATAGTGAACAAGGCCAACTACGTTATTTGTAGTAAACAAGGACAACTGTGTCCTTCATAGTGTACAAGGCCAACTGTGTTCTTCATAGTGTACAAGGCCAACTATGTTCTTCATAGTGTACAAGGCCAACTACGTTATTTGTAGTGAACAAGGCCAACTATGTCCTTCATAGTGTACAAGGCCAACTATGTTATTTGTAGTGAACAGGGCCAACTATGTCCTTCATAGTGTACAAGGCCAACTACGTTATTTGTAGTGAACAAGGCCAACTATGTCCTTCATAGTGAACAAGGCCAACTACGTTATTTGTAGTGAACAAGGCCAACTATGTCCTTCATAGTGAACAAGGCCAACTACGTTATTTGTAGTGAACAAGGCCAACTATGTCCTTCATAGTGTAAAAGGCCAACTACGTTATTTGTAGTGAAGAAGGCCAACTATGTCCTTCATAGTGTTACAAGGCCAACTATGTCCTTCGTAGAGTACAAGGCCAACTATGTCCTTCATAGCGTACAAGGCCAACTATGTCCTTCATAGTGAACAAGGCCAACTATGTCCTTCATCGTGTTACAAGGCCAACTACGTTATTTGTAGTGAACAAGGCCAACTATGTGCTTCATAGTGTACAAGGCCAACTACGTTATTTGTAGTGAACAAGGCCAACTATGTCCTTCATAGTGTACAAGGCCAACTATGTCCTTCATAGTGTACAAGGCCAACTATGTCCTTCATAGTGTACAAGGCCAACTATGTTATTTGTAGTAAACAAGGCCAACTATGTCCTTCATAGTGTACAAGGCCAACTACGTTATTTGTAGTGAACAAGGCCAACTATGTCCTTCATAGTGTACAAGGCCAACTATGTCCTTCATAGTGTACAAGGCCAACTATGTTATTTGTAGTGAACAAGGCCAACTATGTCCTTCATAGTGTACAAGGCCAACTACGTTATTTGTAGTGAACAAGGCCAACTATGTCCTTCATAGTGTACAAGGCCAACTACGTTATTTGTAGTGAACAAGGCCAACTATGTCCTTCGTAGTGTACAAGGCCAACTATGTCCTTCATAGTGTACAAGGCCAACTATGTCCTTCATTGTGAACAAGGCCAACTATGTCCTTCATAGTGTTACAAGGCCAACTATGTCCTTCGTAGAGTACAAGGCCAACTATGTCCTTCATAGTGTACAAGGCCAACTACGTTATTTGTAGTGAACAATGCCAACTATGTCCTTCGTAGTGTACAAGGCCAACTATGTCCTTCATAGTGTACAAGGCCAACTACGTTATTTGTAGTGAACAAGGCCAACTATGTCCTTCATAGTGTACAATGTCAACTATGTCCTTCATAGTGAACAAGGCCAACTGTGTTCTTCATAGTGTACAAGGCCAACTATGTCCTTCATAGTGTACAAGGCCAACTATGTCCTTCATAGTGAACAAGGCCAACTACGTTATTTTTAGCAAACAAGGACAACTGTGTTCTTCATAGTGTACAAGGCCAACTATGTCCTTCATAGTGTACAAGGCCAACTATGTCATGCATAGTGTACAAGGCCAACTATGTCCTTCATAGTGAACAAGGCCAACTATGTCCTTCATAGTGTACAAGGCCAACTGTGTCCTTCATAGTAAACAAGGCCAACTGTGTTCTTCAGTGTAAAAGGCCAACTGTGTTCTTCATAGTGTACAAGGCCAACTGTGTTCTTCATAGTGTACAAGGCCAACTATGTCCTTCATAGTGTACAAGGCCAACTATGTCCTTCATAGTGAACAAGGCCAACATGTGTTTTCATAGTGTACAAGGCCAACTATGTCCTTCATAGTGTACAAGGCCAACTGTGTCCTTCATAGTAAACAAGGCCAACTGTGTTCTTCATAGTGTACAAGGCCAACTGTGTTCTTCATAGTGTACAAGGCCAACTGTGTTCTTCACAGTGTACAAGGCCAACTATGTCCTTCATAGTGTACAAGGCCAACTATGTCCTTCATAGTGAACAAGGCCAACTATGTCCTTCATAGTGTACAAGGCCAACTATGTCCTTCATAGTGAACAAGGCCAACTACGTTTTTGTAGTGTACAAGGACAACTGTGTCCTTCATAGTGTACAAGGCCAACTGTGTTGTTCAAACAAGGACAACTATGTTCTTCATAGTGTACAAGGCCAACTACGTTATTTGTAGTGTTCAGCCAACTATGTTCTTCATAGTGTACAGGCCAACTATGTCCTTCATAGTGTACAAGGCCAACTATGTTATTTGTAGTGTACAAGGCCAACTATGTCCTTCATAGTGTACAAGGCCAACTATGTTATTTGTAGTGAACAAGGCCAACTATGTCCTTCATAGTGAACAAGGCCAACCACGTTATTTGTAGTGAACAAGGCCAACTATAACCTTTCATAGTGAACAAGGCCAACTACGTTATTTGTAGTGACAAGGCCAACTATGTCCTTCATAGTGTAAAGGCCAACTACGTTATTTGTAGTGAAGAAGGCCAACTATGTCCTTCATAGTGTTACAAGGCCACTATGTCCTTCGTAGAGTACAAGGCCAACTATGTCCTTCATAGCGTACAAGGCCAACCATGTCCTTCATAGTGAACAAGGCCAACTATGTCCTTACAAGGCCAACTACGTTAGTGTGAACAAGGCCAACTGTGTTCTTCATAGTGAACAAGGCCAACTATGTCCTTCATAGTGTACAAGGCCAACTATGTCCTTCATAGTGTACGGGTGCCAGAACTCATGTCCTTCTGCAGTACAAGGCCAACTATAAAGATTTGTAAAAACAAGGCCAACTATGTCCTTCATAGTGTACAAGGCCAACTACGTTATTTGTAGTGAACAAGGCCAACTATGTCCTTCATAGTGTACAATGTCAACTATGTCCTTCATAGTGTACAATGCCAACTATGTCCTTCATAGTGTACAAGGCCAACTATGTTATTTGTAGTGAACAAGGCCAACTATGTCCTTCATAGTGTACAATGTCAACTATGTCCTTCATGGTGTACAATGCCAACTATGTCCTTCATAACGTTACAAGGCCAACTATGTCCTTCATAGTGTACAATGCCAACTATGTCTTCATAGTGTACAACACTAACTATGTCCTTCATAGTGTACAATGCCAACTATTTTTCTTCATAGTGTACAAGGCCAACTATGTCCCTTCATAGTGTGAATTTTCTTCATAGTGTTACAAGCACAACTATGTCCTTCATAGAACAGGGTTACATAGGTTACAAGGCCAACTATGTCCTTCATAGTGAACAGGGCCAACTGTCCTTCATAGTGTACAATGCCAACTACTGTACGTCGTATTAATGTTGTATTTAAAAAAAAGCAAGTCCCAGTCAACTGAAGTACAGGATACATCAGGAGCACACAGGACATTCCCATCTGTTCCTGCTTTCAAGTGTTCAGTCTATGAAAGATTAAGAGGCTGTTATTTCATTGGGCTTAATTTTGTTTGAGTCTGCAGTTCATATGTTGACATTTTCTTCTGGTACAGTTGAGAACTTGCCTAAGGAATGAATGTCCTCAGAATTAAGAGGAAAGCTGAGTGAGCCCCTTGGACTCATGATCCTAAACTATCCATGACCGCACAACGACTCTATGGAACATAAAAGGGAAATATTTGCCTTCAAAGATTGTCAGATTGATTACTTATTTTCTCATCAGCCAATGAATTTTAGGAACTTGCGTCTGGTAAACCATTTAAAGCTGTGTAATTACATTTGATAGTTTAATATCAAAATCAAATAAAATGGTATTTGTCACATACATGTTTAGCAGACGTTATTGCGGGTGTAGCGAAATGCTTGTGTTTCTAGCGCCAACAGTGCAGTAATATCTAACAGTAATATCAGACAATTTCACAACAATATACACAATACACACAAATCTAAAGCAAAGGAATGGAATTAAGAATATCTAAATATTTGGGCGAGCAATGTCAGATGGTTAGACTAAGATACTAAATAGTATAGAATACAGTATATACTGTAAACATTATTAAAGTGACTCGTGTTCCATTATTAATGTGACCAGAGATTTCAAGTCTATAAATATATATAGAGCAGCAGCCTCTGATGTGCTAGTGATGGCTATTTAACCGTATTTTAACAGTCGGATGGCCTTAACAGTATAACGGACATGGGTTGGCGAGGACAGTTGATGCAGTAACAAATTGTGGAATTTTGTCAGTTCACACTTTGCCCTTGAAATGTGTTTCAGCACTGCAGTGATTTGCATCTCTTCTGACAGGTTCTTTCCTTTGTATTATTTATACATGTCTGTAGTTAAAGGGATTCCTGAGCATCATAGCCCTCAGGCTTAACTGTGCTTTTTACTTAGCCTTTTGCCTCTGCTTGGCTGCTTTTGAAGAGGAGGATTATACAGAACCCTGCCGGCCATTCCATGAGTCCCGACTTGACATCTAGCATACTTTTTATTTGTATTTTTTTTTTTTAACTCTTGGTTCAAAATGAATGATCATGAAAAGAAATGAGTTTCAAAAAGGGGAGCATAGTTATTGTGGGAAAAAACATCAAATCAATTGTGAAAAAGTATCTGTAAAGGTTTGATGAGTGTCAGTTGAACTGACAGTGCTACGTCAGGTGTTATGAAGTGTCCTGGAACACTCATAAAGACACTTCAGGTGTTATGAAGTGTCCTGGAACACTCATAAAGACACTTCAGGTGTTTTTGAAGTGTCCTGGAACACTCATAAAGACACTTCAGGTGTTATGAAGTGTCCTGGAACAGTCATAAAGACACTTCAGGTGTTATGAGTGCTACACTCATAAAGACACTGCAGGTGTTATGAAGTGTCCTGGAACACTCATAAAGACACTTCAGGTGTTTTGAAGTGTCCTGGAACACTCATAAAGACACTTCAGGTGTTATGAAGTGTCCTGGAACACTCATAAAGACACTTCAGGTGTTATGAAGTGTCCTGGAACACTCATAAAGACACTTCAGGTGTTATGTCGTGTCCTGGAATACTCATAAAGACACTTCAGGTGTTATGAAGTGTCCTGGAACTCATAAAGACACTGCAGGTGTTATGAAGTGTCCTGGAACACTCATAAAGACACTTCAGGTGTTATGAAGTGTCCTGGAACACTCATAAAGACACTTCAGGTGTTATGAAGTGTCCTGGAACACTCATAAAGACACTTCAGGTGTTATGAAGTGTCCTGGAACACTCATAAAGACACTTCAGGTGTTATGAAGTGTCCTGGAACACTCATAAAGACACTTCAGGTGTTATGAAGTGTCCTGGAACACTCACAAAGGCACTTCATGTGTTATGAAGTGTCCTGGAACATTCATAAAGACACTTCAGGTGTTATGAAGTGTCCTGGAACACTCATAAAGACACTTCAGGTGTTATGAAGTGTCCTGGAACACTCATAAAGACACTTCAGGTGTTTTGAAGTTCTGTACATTCCTTTAAAATGCTCTACGTGAGTATCAGAAATGACCCTATTGGTACTTGCGTCTTGAAACAGTCAATAACACCCCAATACACACGGTTGACAGTAGCAGGCCCACTGTTTAGATTGAGTAGGTTATTCCTATCATTAGCTGAGGTGAGTCAGTCTAGGTGTAGAGACTGTACCGTTTGGCTGTAATGATGAGTATCTAAGTAATTTAATGCAGTCTAACCTTTAGCACATCTCTTAAATATACAGGTAAAGATAATATGAAAGATTAAATAACAATACATTAAATGCTGAAAGGAAGACCATCATGTTACAGACCTTACCTACCGTTAACAGAGCTCATCACCATTATGCCACAGACCTTACCGTAAACAGAGCTCATCACCATTATACTACAGACCTTACCGTAAACAGAGCTCATCACCATATTGTTGCAGACCTTACCGTAACAGAGCTCATCACCATTATGCTACAGACCTTACCGTAAACAGAGCTCATCACCATATTGTTGCAGACCTTACTGTAACAGGCAATTTAATGGTTCAATGAGGTGAGGACTAATTCTTTAGATCCCTTTTAAGCTACATTTTATTAAACTAAATGTTTTAAAAAAGAAAAACCTTGAAAAGAAACTGCCGTCTTCTAATTCTCTGTGCAATTGATTTCCTCGTCGGAGAAATTAAAAGCAGCCCTGGATCAGTAATTAAAATCCACTTTGTATCTTGGAAATGTCACCTACTTGGACAAATTAAGGTTTCCATAAAAAACAATCACATAGCCGAACAGTTGTATCGTCCGTCGATCCCCCCCCCAAAAAAAATGCATTAAGTATGTGATTCTTCCTCATAATAACATACATTTTTGTATTTTGCAAAGCTTTGTCACGTGAACTCTGAGTACTTCTCTTGAATAATCCACTGAAAGGAACAGATTATAAAATGCATTGCTGAATTTAATGTATTCCCACAAGGCACAAACTGGTTGAATCAACGTTGTTTCAACGTAATTTGTCAACATATCATGACATGGAATCTACATGGAAAATACATTGGATTTAAAAAAAGAAAAAAAAGTAAACTTGTTTTTTATTTAGGTTGAAATTTCAACCACGGGATAATGTCATCATGGTAACCAAATTTCAACCTAGACAAACTTTGTATAAAAACTTTGTATAAAATATGTTGAATTAAAACAGACGTTAAAACAATGTCACGTCTTCAACGTTGCAGTATATCCACGATCAGAAGAAGAAGAATAAAACAATGGACTGGGAAGCACCTCCTACTGGACAATTGATGTATCTACAGATACCCTTTGGTCTTCTATTCAGTCTTTTAATCAGGCCCTGCTCAGCTATGATACTTGTCCCTGGCTCTTACCAATGTGCTATCGTGAGAATGATTGTTGAGCAATCTACAAAATAGATTCACTCTTCCTGTCAGTCATTCCACAGGGTAGGTTTAACAGAGAGCAAAAGAAATGTGACCATACCACATACCATATCACTCGCATACCATATCACTCGCATACCATATCACTCGCATACCATATCACTCGCATACCATATCACTCGCATACCATATCACTCACATACCATATCACTCGCATACCATATCACTCGCATACCATATCACTCGCATACCATATCACTCGCATACCATATCACGCGCATACCATATCACTCACATACCATATCACTCACACCACCATATCACTCACACCACCATATCACTCACAACACCATATCACTCACATACCATATCACTCACATACCAAATCACATACCATATACTCACACCATATCACTCACAACACACATATCACTCGCACATCACTCGCATACCATATCACTCACATACCATATCACTCACAACACCATATCACTCACAACACCATATCAATCACATACCATATCACTCACAACACCATATCACTCACATACCATATCACTCACATACCATATCACTCATATACCATATCACTCACATACCATTTAAATTAATAATTGATATGCTGGATTCACATCTCCACCTCAACCAAAAATTGAAGATAAAGAATAGGACCAAATCAACTCAAACTTTCTGTGAAAGTTCATTTAAAGTTTGAGTTGATTTAGTCCTGTTCTTTACTTGAATTATTTCTCATTGATCAACGACTCAACCTATTATTACCCAGTAATCCACTCTGGAATGATGTGGTGTTCCCACTGGGTTGGCACTGTATTTAGCTGCAGTTAACATTTTTCAATGTGTGATAACACTATGAAGGCTCTCTGGGGAATGTGGCCCAGTTCAAAATTAGCAAAATGTCAGTCATATCTCAGCACTACTTCTAAGAACCCTCAAGCATCACATCATTTCCAAACAAACCACTTTGCTGTTCTCCACTTACCCCGACTCTCTGCACCTCCATGAAGACGGCTCTTTGGAAGGACTTCTCCCACACGGCGAGGTCAGAGGTCATCTCCACACTGAAGGTGTGACTCTGGCCGTGGCCGACCAGGATACTGAAACAGAAAGGCTCTCCGTCCTGCAGCTCCTCATCCTGCTGGAGGCCAAGGTAGAACTTGGCCTGGATCCAACAGTCCTCTGCCATCCACAGCTACAACACCACATCCAACATAATCATAGTCATCAGTTCTATTCACTGGGAACCATATTTCATCTTGATATGAACAGCCTTCTATATGAGTAACTGTCATGTTGGTGCAGATCTACATCAATACATGATCCACGTGAAATTTAGAGTAACATGCACATAATTCAAATTCCGGTGACAGTCGATCCTAGTATCTTATTCTGCATGTGAATTTTGAAAGTACCTTGTGAACCTTGAACAGAACCTCATAAAGGACATACAGGGTTTCAGCTTGTCCCCAGTCAGTTGCACTAACCTGAGATGGGGGAGGGGGACAAAGTGAGTGTATATTATAAGCCTTCATCTTCTCATCAATGTAATGTCGTACAGACAGGATTTAAGACACTTCAACCACAGTAGAGGAACCAACACAAAGTGTGCTTGACAAACAGAATTTGGAAGCTCTACATTAACCCATCTTACCCAATCAAATAACCTAACCTCGGGAAGACAGTTACATGGTTTACAATAACCATGATTTGTTTTGTCGGTGGTTCGGGGCTCAAAACTCATTTCAGAAATAGACGATGTAATTGTAAAAGCAGGAATGAAAAGATCCAGAATAACCTGAACTGTAGCTACACACTGAGCGACATTGACCAACATGCTCCCGGCTACAGGAACATTTAATGGACTATCATGGTGGAATAAAAGCTCAACGTGTGAATCCTACAGTGAATGGATGAAGAGGACATCAATGAGAGGTTCATACAGGAGGACTCCTGAACAGTGAATGGATGAAGAGGACATCAATGAGAGGTTCGTACAGGAGGACTCCTGAACAGTGAATGGATGAAGAGGACATCAATGAGAGGTTCGTACAGGAGGACTCCTGAACAGTGAATGGATGAAGAGGACATCAATGAGAGGTTCGTACAGGAGGACTCCTGAACAGTGAATG
>NC_088243.1:8218992-8259435 GCF_036934945.1 Oncorhynchus masou masou | reverse complement strand
GATTAGACATTGCAGAAGATACTTTCCAAGATGCATTGTCAGAGAAGACATGAGATGAGATGTTGATGACAACATGTGGCCAAATGCAGGAGAGAGGGAGAACTAGAACCCTCACAGTGGTGTACAGCATGAGTGATTATACTATACATGTTGATGAGAACTAGAACCCTCACAGTGGTGTACAGCATGAGTGATTATACTAAACATGTTGATGAGAACTAGAACCCTCACAGTACTGTACAGCATGAGTGATTATACTATACATGTTGATGAGAACTAGAACCCTCACAGTGGTGTACAGCATGAGTGATTATACTAAACATGTTGATGAGAACTAGAACCCTCACAGTACTGTACAGTATGAGTGATTATACTATACATGTTGATGAGAACTAGAACCCTCACAGTGGTGTACAGCATGAGTGATTATACTATACATGTTGATGAGAACTAGAACCCACAGTAATGTACAGTATGAGTGATTATACATGTTGATGAGAACTAGAATCCTCACAGTGCTGTACAGTAGGAGTGATTATACTAAACATGTTGATGAGAACTAGAACCCTCACAGTACTGTACAGTAGGAGTGATTATACTATACATGTTGATGAGAACTAGAACCCTCACAGTACTGTACAGTAGGAGTGATTATACTATACATTATACTATAACTAGAACCCTCACAGTACTGTACAGTAGGAGTGATTATACTATACATGTTGATGAGAACTAGAACCCTCACAGTACTGTACAGTAGGAGTGATTATACTAGACATGTTGATGAGATCTAGAACCCTCACAGTACTGTACAGTAGGAGTGATTTATACTATACATGTTGATGAGAACTAGAACCATCACAGTATTGTACAGTAGGAGTGATTATACTATACATGTTGAGAACTAGAACCCTCACAGTACTGTACAGTATGAGTGATTATACTATACATGTTGATGAGAACCAGAACCCTCACAGTACTGTACAGTATGAGTGATTATACTATACATGTTTATGAGAACCAGAACCCTCACAGTACTGTACAGTAGGAGTGATTATACTATACATGTTGATGAGAACCAGAACCCTCACAGTACTGTACAGTATGAGTGATTATACTAGACATGTTGATGAGATCTAGAACCCTCACAGTACTCTACAGTAGGAGTGATTTATACTATACATGTTGATGAGAACTAGAACCCTCACAGTACCGTACAGTAGGAGTGATTATACTATACATGTTGATGAGATCTAGAACCCTCACAGTACTGTACAGTAGGAGTGATTTATACTATACATGTTGATGAGAACTAGAACCCTCACTGTACTGTACAGTAGGAGTGATTTATACTATACATGTTAATGAGAACCAGAACCCTCACAGTACTGTACAGTAGGAGTGATTATACTATACATGTTGATGAGAACCAGAACCCTCACAGTACTGTACAGTAGGAGTGATTATTCTATAGATGTTGATGAGAACTAGAACCCTCACAGTGCTGTACAGTATGAGTGATTATACTAGACATGTTGATGAGGACTAGAACCCTCACAGTACTGTACAGTATGACTGATTATACTATACATGTTGATGAGATCTAGAACCCTCACAGTACTGTACAGTAGGAGTGATTATACTATACATGTTGATGAGAACTAGAACCCTCACAGTACCGTACAGTAGGAGTGATTATACTATACATGTTGATGAGAACTAGAACCCTCACAGTGCTGTACAGTAGGAGTGATTATACTATACATGTTGATGAGAACTAGAACCCTCACAGTGCTGTACAGTAGGAGTGATTATACTATACATGTTGATGAGAACTAGAACCCTCACATTACCGTACAGTAGGAGTGATTATACTATACATGTTGATGAGAACTAGAACCCTCACAGTACCGTACAGTAGGAGTGATTATACTCTACATGTTGATGAGAACTAGAACCCTCACAGTGCTGTACAGTAGGAGTGATTATACTATACATGTTGATGAGAACTAGAACCCTCACATTACCGTACAGTAGGAGTGATTATACTATACATGTTGATGAGAACTAGAACCCTCACAGTACCGTACAGTAGGAGTGATTATACTATACATGTTGATGAGAACTAGAACCCTCACAGTACCGTACAGTAGGAGTGATTATACTATACATGTTGATAAGAACTAGAACCCTCACAGTACCGTACAGTAGGACTGATTATACTATTCATGTTGATGAGAACCAGAACCCTCACAGTACTCTACAGTATGAGTGATTATACTATACATGTTGATGAGAACCAGAACCCTCACAGTAATGTAAAGTAGGAGTGATTATACTCTACATGTTGATGAGAACTAGAACCCTCACAGTGCTGTACAGTAGGAGTGATTATACTATACATGTTGATGAGAACTAGAACCCTCACAGTACTGTACAGTATGAGTGATTATACTATACATGTTGATGAGAACTAGAACCCTCACAGTACTGTACAGTAGGAGTGATTATACTACACATGTTGATGAGAACTAGAACCCTCACAGTGCTGTACAGTAGGAGTGATTATACTAGACATGTTGATGAGATCTAGAACCCTCACAGTACTGTACAGTATGAGTGATTATACTATACATGTTGATGAGAACTAGAACACTCACAGTACTCTACAGTATGAGTGATTATACTATACATGTTGATGAGAACCAGAACCCTCACAGTACTGTACAGTATGAGTGATTATACTATACATGTTGATGAGAACCAGAACCCTCACAGTACTGTACAGTAGGAGTGATTATACTATACATGTTGATGAGAACTAGAACCCTCACAGTACTGTACAGTAGGAGTGATTATACATGTTGATGAGAACTAGAACCCTCACTGTACTGTACAGTAGGAGTGATTATACTCTACATGTTGATGAGGACTAGAACCCTCACAGTACTGTACAGTATGAGTGATTATACTACACATGTTGATGAGAACTAGAACCCTCACAGTACTGTACAGTATGCATGATTATACTATACATGTTGATGAGTACTAGAACCCTCACAGGACCATACAGTATGAGTGATTATACTATACATGTTGATGAGAACCAGAACCCTCACAGTACTGTACAGTATGAGTGATTATACTATACATGTTGATGAGAACTAGAACCCTCACAGTACTGTACAGTAGGAGTGATTATACTAAACATGTTGATGAGAACTAGAACCCTCACTGTACTGTACAGTATGAGTGATTATACTATACATGTTGATGAGAACTAGAACCCTCACAGTACTGTACAGTAGGAGTGATTATACTATACATGTTGATGAGAACAAGAACCCTCACAGTACTGTACAGTAGGAGTGATTATACTATACATGTTGATGAGAACTAGAACCCTCACAGTACTGTACAGTATGAGTGATTATACTATACATGTTGATGAGAACTAGAACCCTCACAGTACTGTACAGTATGAGTGATTATACTAGACATGTTGATGAGAACCAGAACCCTCACAGTACTGTACAGTATCAGTGATTATACTATACCTGTTGATGAGGACTAGAACCCTCACAGTACTGTACAGTAGGAGTGATTATACTATACATGTTGATCAGAACTAGAACCCTCACAGTACTGTACAGTATGAGTAATTATACTATACATGTTGATGAGAACCAGAACCCTCACAGTACTGTACAGTAGGAGTGATTATACTACACATGGTGATGAGAACTAGAACCCTCACAATACTGTACAGTATGAGTGATTATACTATACATGTTGATGAGAACCAGAACCCTCACAGTTCTGTACTGTAGGAGTGATTATAGTATACATGTTGATGAGAACTAGAACCCTCACAGTACTGTACAGTAGGAGTGATTATACTATACATGTTGATGAGAACTAGAACCCTCACAGTACTGTACAGTAGGAGTGATTATACTAGACATGTTGATGAGAACTAGAACCCTCACAGTACTGTACAGTAGGAGTGATTATACTATACATGTTGATGAGAACTAGAACCCTCACAGTACTGTACAGTAGGAGTGATTATACTAAACATGTTGATGAGAACTAGAACCCTCACAGTACTGTACAGTAGGAGTGATTATACTATACATGTTGATGAGAACTAGAACCCTCACAGTACTGTACAGTAGGAGTGATTATACTATACATGTTGATGAGAACTAGAACCCTCACAGTACCGTACAGTAGGAGTGATTATACATGTTGATGAGAACCAGAACCCTCACAGTACTGTACAGTAGGAGTGATTATACTATACATGTTGATGAGAACCAGAACCCTCACAGTGCTGTACAGTAGTAGTGATTATACTATACATGTTGATGAGAACTAGAACCCTCACAGTACTGTACAGTAGGAGTGATTATACTATACATGTTGATGAGAACTAGAACCCTCACAGTACCGTACAGTAGGAGTGATTATACTATACATGTTGATGAGGACTAGAACCCTCACAGTGCTGTACAGTAGGAGTGATTATACTAGACATGTTGATGAGATCTAGAACCCTCACAGTACTGTACAGTATGAGTGATTATACTATACATGTTGATGAGAACTAGAACACTCACAGTACTCTACAGTATGAGTGATTATACTATACATGTTGATGAGAACCAGAACCCTCACAGTACTGTACAGTATGAGTGATTATACTATACATGTTGATGAGAACCAGAACCCTCACAGTACTGTACAGTAGGAGTGATTATACTATACATGTTGATGAGAACTAGAACCTCACAGTACTGTACAGTAGGAGTGATTATACATGTTGATGAGAACTAGAACCCTCACTGTACTGTACAGTAGGAGTGATTATACTCTACATGTTGATGAGGACTAGAACCCTCACAGTACTGTACAGTATGAGTGATTATACTACACATGTTGATGAGAACTAGAACCCTCACAGTACTGTACAGTATGCATGATTATACTATACATGTTGATGAGTACTAGAACCCTCACAGGACCATACAGTATGAGTGATTATACTATACATGTTGATGAGAACCAGAACCCTCACAGTACTGTACAGTATGAGTGATTATACTATACATGTTGATGAGAACTAGAACCCTCACAGTACTGTACAGTAGGAGTGATTATACTAAACATGTTGATGAGAACTAGAACCCTCACTGTACTGTACAGTATGAGTGATTATACTATACATGTTGATGAGAACTAGAACCCTCACAGTACTGTACAGTAGGAGTGATTATACTATACATGTTGATGAGAACAAGAACCCTCACAGTACTGTACAGTAGGAGTGATTATACTATACATGTTGATGAGAACTAGAACCCTCACAGTACTGTACAGTATGAGTGATTATACTATACATGTTGATGAGAACTAGAACCCTCACAGTACTGTACAGTATGAGTGATCATACTAGACATGTTGATGAGAACCAGAACCCTCACAGTACTGTACAGTATCAGTGATTATACTATACCTGTTGATGAGGACTAGAACCCTCACAGTACTGTACAGTAGGAGTGATTATACTATACATGTTGATCAGAACTAGAACCCTCACAGTACTGTACAGTATGAGTAATTATACTATACATGTTGATGAGAACCAGAACCCTCACAGTACTGTACAGTAGGAGTGATTATACTACACATGGTGATGAGAACTAGAACCCTCACAATACTGTACAGTATGAGTGATTATACTATACATGTTGATGAGAACCAGAACCCTCACAGTTCTGTACTGTAGGAGTGATTATAGTATACATGTTGATGAGAACTAGAACCCTCACAGTACTGTACAGTAGGAGTGATTATACTATACATGTTGATGAGAACTAGAACCCTCACAGTACTGTACAGTAGGAGTGATTATACTAGACATGTTGATGAGAACTAGAACCCTCACAGTACTGTACAGTAGGAGTGATTATACTATACATGTTGATGAGAACTAGAACCCTCACAGTACTGTACAGTAGGAGTGATTATACTAAACATGTTGATGAGAACTAGAACCCTCACAGTACTGTACAGTAGGAGTGATTATACTATACATGTTGATGAGAACTAGAACCCTCACAGTACTGTACAGTAGGAGTGATTATACTATACATGTTGATGAGAACTAGAACCCTCACAGTACCGTACAGTAGGAGTGATTATACATGTTGATGAGAACCAGAACCCTCACAGTACTGTACAGTAGGAGTGATTATACTATACATGTTGATGAGAACCAGAACCCTCACAGTGCTGTACAGTAGTAGTGATTATACTATACATGTTGATGAGAACTAGAACCCTCACAGTACTGTACAGTAGGAGTGATTATACTATACATGTTGATGAGAACTAGAACCCTCACAGTACCGTACAGTAGGAGTGATTATACTATACATGTTGATGAGGACTAGAACCCTCACAGTGCAGTACAGTAGGAGTGATTATACTATACATGTTGATGAGAACTGGAACCCCCACAGTACTGTACAGTAGGAGTGATTATACTATACATGTTGATGAGGACTAGAACCATCACAGTACTGTACAGTAGGAGTGATTATACTATACATGTTGATGAGAACTAGAACCCTCACAGTACTGTACAGTATGAGTGATTATACTAGACATGTTGATGAGAACCAGAACCCTCACAGTACTGTACAGTATCAGTGATTATACTATACATGTTGATGAGAACCAGAACCCTCACAGTACTGTACAGTAGGAGTGATTATACTATAACTGTTGATGAGGACTAGAACCCTCACAGTACTGTACAGTAGGAGTGATTATACTATACATGTTGATGAGAACTAGAACCCTCACAGTACTGTGCAGTATGAGTAATTATACTATACATGTTGATGAGAACCAGAACCCTCACATTACTGTACAGTAGGAGTGATTATACTATACATGGTGATGAGAACTAGAACCCTCACAGTACTGTACAGTAGGAGTGATTATCCTAGACATGTTGATGAGAACTAGTACCCTCACAGTACTGTACAGTAGGAGTGATTATACTATACATGTTGATGAGAACTAGAACCCTCACAGTACTGTACAGTAGGAGTGATTATACTATACATTTTGATGAGGACTAGAACCCTCACAGTACTGTAGAGTAGGAGTGATTATACTAGACATGTTGATGAGAACTAGAACCCTCACAGTACTGTACAGTAGGAGTGATTATACTATACATGTTGATGAGAACTAGAACCCTCACAGTACTGTACAGTAGGAGTGATTATACATGTTGATGAGAACTAGAACCCTCACAGTACTGTACAGTAGGAGTGATTATACATGTTGATGAGAACTAGAACCCTCACAGTACTGTACAGTATGAGTGATTATACTATACATGTTGATGAGTACTAGAACCCTCACAGTACTGTACAGTATGAGGGATTATACTATACATGTTGATGAGAACTAGAACACTCACAGTACTGTACAGTAGGAGTGATTATACTCTACATGTTGATGAGAACTAGAACCCTCACAGTACTGTATAGTATGAGTGATTATACTATACATGTTGATGAGAACCAGAACCCTCACAGTACTGTACAGTATGAGTGATTATACTATACATGTTGATGAGAACTAGAACCCTCACAGTACTGTACAGTAGGAGTGATTATACTATACATGTTGATGAGAACTAGAACCCTCACAGTACTGTACAGTAGGAGTGATTATACATGTTGATGAGAACTAGAACCCTCACTGTACTGTACAGTAGGAGTGATTATACTCTACATGTTGATGAGGACTAGAACCCTCACAGTACTGTACAGTATGAGTGATTATACTACACATGTTGATGAGAACTAGAACCCTCACAGTACTGTACAGTATGCATGATTATACTATACATGTTGATGAGTACTAGAACCCTCACAGGACCATACAGTATGAGTGATTATACTATACATGTTGATGAGAACCAGAACCCTCACAGTACTGTACAGTATGAGTGATTATACTATACATGTTGATGAGAACTAGAACCCTCACAGTACTGTACAGTAGGAGTGATTATACTAAACATGTTGATGAGAACTAGAACCCTCACTGTACTGTACAGTATGAGTGATTATACTATACATGTTGATGAGAACTAGAACCCTCACAGTACTGTACAGTAGGAGTGATTATACTATACATGTTGATGAGAACAAGAACCCTCACAGTACTGTACAGTAGGAGTGATTATACTATACATGTTGATGAGAACTAGAACCCTCACAGTACTGTACAGTATGAGTGATTATACTATACATGTTGATGAGAACTAGAACCCTCACAGTACTGTACAGTATGAGTGATCATACTAGACATGTTGATGAGAACCAGAACCCTCACAGTACTGTACAGTATCAGTGATTATACTATACCTGTTGATGAGGACTAGAACCCTCACAGTACTGTACAGTAGGAGTGATTATACTATACATGTTGATCAGAACTAGAACCCTCACAGTACTGTACAGTATGAGTAATTATACTATACATGTTGATGAGAACCAGAACCCTCACAGTACTGTACAGTAGGAGTGATTATACTACACATGGTGATGAGAACTAGAACCCTCACAATACTGTACAGTATGAGTGATTATACTATACATGTTGATGAGAACCAGAACCCTCACAGTTCTGTACTGTAGGAGTGATTATAGTATACATGTTGATGAGAACTAGAACCCTCACAGTACTGTACAGTAGGAGTGATTATACTATACATGTTGATGAGAACTAGAACCCTCACAGTACTGTACAGTAGGAGTGATTATACTAGACATGTTGATGAGAACTAGAACCCTCACAGTACTGTACAGTAGGAGTGATTATACTATACATGTTGATGAGAACTAGAACCCTCACAGTACTGTACAGTAGGAGTGATTATACTAAACATGTTGATGAGAACTAGAACCCTCACAGTACTGTACAGTAGGAGTGATTATACTATACATGTTGATGAGAACTAGAACCCTCACAGTACTGTACAGTAGGAGTGATTATACTATACATGTTGATGAGAACTAGAACCCTCACAGTACCGTACAGTAGGAGTGATTATACATGTTGATGAGAACCAGAACCCTCACAGTACTGTACAGTAGGAGTGATTATACTATACATGTTGATGAGAACCAGAACCCTCACAGTGCTGTACAGTAGTAGTGATTATACTATACATGTTGATGAGAACTAGAACCCTCACAGTACTGTACAGTAGGAGTGATTATACTATACATGTTGATGAGAACTAGAACCCTCACAGTACCGTACAGTAGGAGTGATTATACTATACATGTTGATGAGGACTAGAACCCTCACAGTGCAGTACAGTAGGAGTGATTATACTATACATGTTGATGAGAACTGGAACCCCCACAGTACTGTACAGTAGGAGTGATTATACTATACATGTTGATGAGGACTAGAACCATCACAGTACTGTACAGTAGGAGTGATTATACTATACATGTTGATGAGAACTAGAACCCTCACAGTACTGTACAGTATGAGTGATTATACTAGACATGTTGATGAGAACCAGAACCCTCACAGTACTGTACAGTATCAGTGATTATACTATACATGTTGATGAGAACCAGAACCCTCACAGTACTGTACAGTAGGAGTGATTATACTATAACTGTTGATGAGGACTAGAACCCTCACAGTACTGTACAGTAGGAGTGATTATACTATACATGTTGATGAGAACTAGAACCCTCACAGTACTGTGCAGTATGAGTAATTATACTATACATGTTGATGAGAACCAGAACCCTCACATTACTGTACAGTAGGAGTGATTATACTATACATGGTGATGAGAACTAGAACCCTCACAGTACTGTACAGTAGGAGTGATTATCCTAGACATGTTGATGAGAACTAGTACCCTCACAGTACTGTACAGTAGGAGTGATTATACTATACATGTTGATGAGAACTAGAACCCTCACAGTACTGTACAGTAGGAGTGATTATACTATACATTTTGATGAGGACTAGAACCCTCACAGTACTGTAGAGTAGGAGTGATTATACTAGACATGTTGATGAGAACTAGAACCCTCACAGTACTGTACAGTAGGAGTGATTATACTATACATGTTGATGAGAACTAGAACCCTCACAGTACTGTACAGTAGGAGTGATTATACATGTTGATGAGAACTAGAACCCTCACAGTACTGTACAGTAGGAGTGATTATACATGTTGATGAGAACTAGAACCCTCACAGTACTGTACAGTATGAGTGATTATACTATACATGTTGATGAGTACTAGAACCCTCACAGTACTGTACAGTATGAGGGATTATACTATACATGTTGATGAGAACTAGAACACTCACAGTACTGTACAGTAGGAGTGATTATACTCTACATGTTGATGAGAACTAGAACCCTCACAGTACTGTATAGTATGAGTGATTATACTATACATGTTGATGAGAACCAGAACCCTCACAGTACTGTACAGTATGAGTGATTATACTATACATGTTGATGAGAACTAGAACCCTCACAGTACTGTACAGTAGGAGTGATTATACTATACATGTTGATGAGAACTAGAACCCTCACAGTACTGTACAGTAGGAGTGATTATACATGTTGATGAGAACTAGAACCCTCACTGTACTGTACAGTAGGAGTGATTATACTCTACATGTTGATGAGGACTAGAACCCTCACAGTACTGTACAGTATGAGTGATTATACTACACATGTTGATGAGAACTAGAACCCTCACAGTACTGTACAGTATGCATGATTATACTATACATGTTGATGAGTACTAGAACCCTCACAGGACCATACAGTATGAGTGATTATACTATACATGTTGATGAGAACCAGAACCCTCACAGTACTGTACAGTATGAGTGATTATACTATACATGTTGATGAGAACTAGAACCCTCACAGTACTGTACAGTAGGAGTGATTATACTAAACATGTTGATGAGAACTAGAACCCTCACTGTACTGTACAGTAGGAGTGATTATACTCTACATGTTGATGAGGACTAGAACCCTCACAGTACTGTACAGTATCAGTGATTATATTATACATGTTGATGAGGACTAGAACCCTCACAGTACTGTACAGTAGGAGTGATTATACTATACATTTTGATGAGAACTAGAACCCTCACAGTACTGTACAGTATGAGTGATTATACTATACATGTTGATGAGAACTAGAACCCTCACAGTACTGTACAGTAGGAGTGATTATACTATACATGTTGATGAGAACTAGAACCCTCACAGTACTGTACAGTAGGAGTGATTATACTATACATGTTGATGAGAACTAGAACCCTCACAGTACTGTACAGTATGAGTGATTATACTTTACATGTTGATGAGAACTAGAACCCTCACAGTACTGTACAGTAGGAGTGATTATACTATACCTGTTGATGAGGACTAGAACCCTCACAGTACTGTTTAGTAGGAGTGATTATACTATACATGTTGATCAGAACTAGAACCCTCACAGTACTGTACAGTATGAGTAATTATACTATACATGTTGATGAGAACCAGAACCCTCACAGTACTGTACAGTAGGAGTGATTATACTATACATGGTGATGAGAACTAGAACCCTCACAGTACTGTACAGTATGAGTGATTATACTATACATGTTGATGAGAACCAGAACCCTCACAGTTCTGTACTGTAGGAGTGATTATACTATACATGTTGATGAGAACTAGAACCCTCACAGTACTGTACAGTAGGAGTGATTATACTATACATGTTGATGAGAACTAGAACCCTCACAGTACTGTACAGTAGGAGTGATTATACTAGACATGTTGATGAGAACTAGAACCCTCACAGTACTGTACAGTAGGAGTGATTATACTATACATGTTGATGAGAACTAGAACCCTCACAGTACTGTACAGTAGGAGTGATTATACTAAACATGTTGATGAGAACTAGAACCCTCACAGTACTGTACAGTAGGAGTGATTATACTCTACATGTTGATTTGAACCAGAACCCTCACAGTACTGTACAGTATCAGTGATTATACTATACATGTTGATGAGAACCAGAACCCTCACAGTACTGTACAGTAGGAGTGATTATACTATACCTGTTGATGAGGACTAGAACCCTCACAGTACTGTACAGTAGGAGTGATTATACTATACATGTTGATGAGAACTAGAACCCTCACCGTACTGTACAGTATGAGTAATTATACTATACATGTTGATGAGAACCAGAACCCTCACAGTACTGTACAGTATGAGTGATTATACTATACATGGTGATGCGAACTAGAACCCTCACAGTACTGTACAGTAGGAGTGATTATACTCTACATGTTAATGAGAACTAGAACCCTCACAGTACTGTACAGTTGGAGTGATTATACTATACATGTTGATGAGAACTAGAACCCTCACAGTACTGTACAGTATGAGTGATTATACTATACATGTTGATGAGAACTAGAACCCTCACAGTACTGTACAGTAGGAGTGATTATACTATACATGTTGATGAGAACTAGAACCCTCACAGTACTATACAGTAGGAGTGATTATACTATACATGTTGATGAGAACTAGAACCCTCACAGTACTGTACAGTAGGAGTGATTATACTAGACATGTTGATGAGAACTAGAACCCTCACAGTACTGTACAGTAGGAGTGATTATACTATAGATGTTGATGAGAACTAGAACCCTCACAGTACTGTACAGTAGGAGTGATTATACTATACATGTTGATGAGAACTAGAACCCTCACAGTACTGTACAGTATGAGTGATTATACTAGACATGTTGATGAGAACTAGAACCCCCACAGTACTGTACAGTATGAGTGATTATACTATACATGTTGATGAGAACTAGAACCCTCACAGTACTGTACAGTAGGAGTGATTATACTATACATGTTGATGAGAACTAGAACCCCCACAGTACTGTACAGTATGAGTGATTATACTATACATGTTGATGAGAACTAGAACCCTCACAGTACTGTACAGTATGAGTGATTATACTATACATGTTGATGAGAACTAGAACCCTCACAGTACCGTACAGTAGGAGTGATTATACTATACATGTTGATGAGAACTAGAACCCTCACAGTACTGTACAGTATGAGTGATTATACTATACATGTTGATGAGAACTAGAACCCTCACAGTACTGTACAGTATGAGTGATTATACTATACATGTTGATGAGAACTAGAACCCCCACAGTACTGTACAGTAGGAGTGATTATACTATACATGTTGATGAGAACTAGAACCCTCACAGTACTGCACAGTAGGAGTGATTATACTAGACATGTTGATGAGAACTAGAACCCCCACAGTACTGTACAGTAGGAGTGATTATACTATACATGTTGATGAGAACTAGAACCCTCACAGTACTGTACAGTAGGAGTGATTATACTCTACATGTTGATGAGAACTAGAACCCTCACAGTACTGTACAGTAGGAGTGATTATACTAGACATGTTGATGAGAACTAGAACCCTCACAGTACTGTACAGTAGGAGTGATTATACTATAGATGTTGATGAGAACTAGAACCCTCACAGTACTGTACAGTAGGAGTGATTATACTATACATGTTGATGAGAACTAGAACCCTCACAGTACTGTACAGTAGGAGTGATTATACTATACATGTTGATGAGAACAAGAACCCTCACAGTACTGTACAGTAGGAGTGATTATACTATACATGTTGATGAGAACTAGAACCCTCACAGTACTGTACAGTATGAGTGATTATACTTTACATGTTGATGAGAACTAGAACCCTCACAGTACTGTACAGTAGGAGTGATTATACTATACCTGTTGATGAGGACTAGAACCCTCACAGTACTGTTTAGTAGGAGTGATTATACTATACATGTTGATCAGAACTAGAACCCTCACAGTACTGTACAGTATGAGTAATTATACTATACATGTTGATGAGAACCAGAACCCTCACAGTACTGTACAGTAGGAGTGATTATACTATACATGGTGATGAGAACTAGAACCCTCACAGTACTGTACAGTATGAGTGATTATACTATACATGTTGATGAGAACCAGAACCCTCACAGTTCTGTACTGTAGGAGTGATTATACTATACATGTTGATGAGAACTAGAACCCTCACAGTACTGTACAGTAGGAGTGATTATACTATACATGTTGATGAGAACTAGAACCCTCACAGTACTGTACAGTAGGAGTGATTATACTAGACATGTTGATGAGAACTAGAACCCTCACAGTACTGTACAGTAGGAGTGATTATACTATACATGTTGATGAGAACTAGAACCCTCACAGTACTGTACAGTAGGAGTGATTATACTAAACATGTTGATGAGAACTAGAACCCTCACAGTACTGTACAGTAGGAGTGATTATACTCTACATGTTGATTTGAACCAGAACCCTCACAGTACTGTACAGTATCAGTGATTATACTATACATGTTGATGAGAACCAGAACCCTCACAGTACTGTACAGTAGGAGTGATTATACTATACCTGTTGATGAGGACTAGAACCCTCACAGTACTGTACAGTAGGAGTGATTATACTATACATGTTGATGAGAACTAGAACCCTCACCGTACTGTACAGTATGAGTAATTATACTATACATGTTGATGAGAACCAGAACCCTCACAGTACTGTACAGTATGAGTGATTATACTATACATGGTGATGCGAACTAGAACCCTCACAGTACTGTACAGTAGGAGTGATTATACTCTACATGTTAATGAGAACTAGAACCCTCACAGTACTGTACAGTTGGAGTGATTATACTATACATGTTGATGAGAACTAGAACCCTCACAGTACTGTACAGTATGAGTGATTATACTATACATGTTGATGAGAACTAGAACCCTCACAGTACTGTACAGTAGGAGTGATTATACTATACATGTTGATGAGAACTAGAACCCTCACAGTACTATACAGTAGGAGTGATTATACTATACATGTTGATGAGAACTAGAACCCTCACAGTACTGTACAGTAGGAGTGATTATACTAGACATGTTGATGAGAACTAGAACCCTCACAGTACTGTACAGTAGGAGTGATTATACTATAGATGTTGATGAGAACTAGAACCCTCACAGTACTGTACAGTAGGAGTGATTATACTATACATGTTGATGAGAACTAGAACCCTCACAGTACTGTACAGTATGAGTGATTATACTAGACATGTTGATGAGAACTAGAACCCCCACAGTACTGTACAGTTTGAGTGATTATACTATACATGTTGATGAGAACTAGAACCCTCACAGTACTGTACAGTAGGAGTGATTATACTATACATGTTGATGAGAACTAGAACCCCCACAGTACTGTACAGTATGAGTGATTATACTATACATGTTGATGAGAACTAGAACCCTCACAGTACTGTACAGTATGAGTGATTATACTATACATGTTGATGAGAACTAGAACCCTCACAGTACCGTACAGTAGGAGTGATTATACTATACATGTTGATGAGAACTAGAACCCTCACAGTACTGTACAGTATGAGTGATTATACTATACATGTTGATGAGAACTAGAACCCTCACAGTACTGTACAGTATGAGTGATTATACTATACATGTTGATGAGAACTAGAACCCCCACAGTACTGTACAGTAGGAGTGATTATACTATACATGTTGATGAGAACTAGAACCCTCACAGTACTGCACAGTAGGAGTGATTATACTAGACATGTTGATGAGAACTAGAACCCCCACAGTACTGTACAGTAGGAGTGATTATACTATACATGTTGATGAGAACTAGAACCCTCACAGTACTGTACAGTAGGAGTGATTATACTCTACATGTTGATGAGAACTAGAACCCTCACAGTACTGTACAGTAGGAGTGATTATACTAGACATGTTGATGAGAACTAGAACCCTCACAGTACTGTACAGTAGGAGTGATTATACTATAGATGTTGATGAGAACTAGAACCCTCACAGTACTGTACAGTAGGAGTGATTATACTATACATGTTGATGAGAACTAGAACCCTCACAGTACTGTACAGTATGAGTGATTATACTAGACATGTTGATGAGAACTAGAACCCCCACAGTACTGTACAGTATGAGTGATTATACTATACATGTTGATGAGAACTAGAACCCTCACAGTACTGTACAGTAGGAGTGATTATACTATACATGTTGATGAGAACTAGAACCCCCACAGTACTGTACAGTATGAGTGATTATACTCTACATGTTGATGAGAACTAGAACCCTCACAGTACCGTACAGTAGGAGTGATTATACTATACATGTTGATGAGAACTAGAACCCTCACAGTACTGTACAGTAGGAGTGATTATACTCTACATGTTGATGAGAACTAGAACCCTCACAGTACTGTACAGTAGGAGTGATTATACTATACATGTTGATGAGAACTAGAACCCTCACGGTACTGTACAGTAGGAGTGATTTATACTATATATGTTTGTTTTTAGTCATTATAATTATAATTGCATCCCTGGATTGTCAGGAATTATTAGTTTTTTCAACGTTTTATTTTTCACAAGTAAATGACTACATGCAAAGATATAGAAAAAATAAAGGGTGTTGAAGCAAATTCCTGCATTTCTGATTCATTCTTGTTACATATAATTTAGTACAGTCAGTAATGTGAAAAGGTGTTACTGTTATTCTATCATGAAATACTGATTTATGTGAAAAATCATTCAAACTTCAAAGAGAAAAGTTAATCACTTATGTAACGCTCCCTGTGGTTAGTGTTTTGAGGTCAGTGTGTTAAGAGAGACAATGTTATGCTTTCTGAGTGAGAGTTGTTGCCAGTGTTACGATGGAACAAGCTTATTTTGAAATATGTATGAAGCTTTGGTGGTTTGAGTCAGTTTTGGAGTTGAGATGCATGTTGGTTAATGCAGACTGTTTGAAGAGTTTTAAAAAGTGGCTTCAGCCGATGCTTGTTCGAAACAGAAAAATACTGAAATAACTGGTGTACCAGACAGCCCTGTGTGTGTGTTTAGTTGAGTGTGTGTGTGTGTGTGTGCGTGTGTGTGTGTGTGTGTGTGTGTGCGCGCGCGTGCGCGTGTGTGTGTGTGCGTGTGTGTGTGTGTGTGTTTGTGTGCGTGCGTGCGTGTGTGTGTGTGTGTGTGTGTGTGCGTGCGTGCGTGCGTGCGTGTGTGTGTGTGTGCGTGCGTGCGTGCGCGTGCGTGCGTGCGTGCTTGCGTGCGTGCGTGTGTGTGTGTGTGACCCTGTGGTAGGGCAATGTGTTCCTCTTCAAGAGAGAGTTAAAGTGACAGCTTGTCTAAGCCATGATTCCTCCCAACCAATTACACAGCACAGGGAAAGTAATCGCTAAGCCTCTCTATCTCTCTCTCACTTACTCTCTCGCAATTCAATTCAAGGGGCAGTGTTGGCATGGGAAACATATGTTTACATTGCCAAGGCAAGTGAAATGGATAAACAAAAGATATATAAACAATAAAAAGTGATGTAACGATGTGCAAATAGTTAAAGTACTAAAGGGAAAATAAATAAACATTAATATGGGTTGTATTTACAATGGTGTTTGTTCTTCACTGGTTGCCCTTTTCTTGTGGCAACAGATCACACATCTTGCTGCTGTGATGGCACACTGTGGAATTTCACTCTCTCTCTACGTCTCTCTCTCTCTCTCCCTCTCTCTCTCTCTCTCTCTCTCTCTCTCTCTCTCTCTCTCTCTCTCTCTCTCTCTCTCTCTCTCTCTCTCTCTCTCACACACACACCTTCATGGATGTAAGTGATACGTTTTCTTTTAAACACTGAGTGGCTGATTGAATCTGCCTAGAGTGCCAGAGCAGATGGATTATTTTTGAGCCAGGCAAGCTCAATCAAGCACAACATTTCCTCTTTTAATTCTATGCATATCTGCATTCTGTGTTCTTCTTGTGTGTGCGTCTCTCTGTGTGTGTGTGTGTGTGTGTGTGTGTGTGTGTGTGTGTGTGTGTGTGTGTGTGTGTGTGTGTGTGTGTGTGTGTGTGTGTGTGTGTGTGTGTGTGTGTGTGTGTGTGTGTGTGTGTGTGTGTGTGTGTGTGTGTGTGTGTGTGTGTGTTTAGTTTTAATAGAGAGCTGCTCAAGTAAACCACATTGAGTTTCATTTCTCACTGCCTCCCCCTCTTCTCCCCTTCTTTCTCCTCTACGCCTCCCTCCTTTATCTCACTCCTCTCTCCTCCTTTCCACCCCTCTCTTCCTCCTCTCCTCTGTCCTCTCGTCTCCTCTGATACGTCTTCCTCTCCTCTCTCCTCTCGTCTCCTCCTATACTTCCTCTCGTGCTCTTGTCTCCTCTCAGACTTCTTCCTCTCCTCCACTCGTCTCCTCTCAGACTTCTTCATCTCCTCCTCTCGTCTCCTCTCATGTCTTCCTCTCCTCTCTCCTCTCGTCTCCTCTCATACTTCTTCCTCTCCTCCTCTTGTCTCCTCTCATACGTCTTCCTCTCGTCTCCTTTCATTAGTCTTCCTCTACTCTCTCTTCTTGTCTCCTCTCATACTTCTTCCTCTCGTCTCCTTTCATTAGTCTTCCTCTCCTCTCTCCTCTCGTCTCCTCTCATACGTATTCCTTTCCTCTCTTCCACCCCTCTCATTTCCCCAAAAGCTTCCAGACCCCTCCCTCCTTCTCTCCCCCTCCCTCCTTCTCTCTTCCTCTGCCTTTTTCTCTCTGTCTTAATTATTTTTCTCACAGACAATCATGGAGTTGTTCATTAAAATGGCAAGGCTGAATCAATATGGCCACTGCTGACTGACACTGACTGTGCAACATAACGCAGCATTCAGCCAGCCAATTACACACAGAGACAGAGAGGGGAGGGGGGTGTAGAGGAGAGGTGTGGGGGGTAGAGTAGAGGAGAGGAGAGGAGAGGAGAGGAGAGGAGAGGAGAGGAGAGGAGAGGAGAGGAGAGGAGAGGAGAGGAGAGAGAGAGGAGAGGAGAGGAGAGGAGAGGAGAGGAGAGGAGAGGAGAGGAGAGGAGAGGAGAGATTTAGTTGAGCCAATAGCTGAAACAATGATTGCTGAAACCTTTGATGCAATACAAATGTGTGTGTCAAAGTATATGTGTGTGTGTGTGTGTGTGTGTGTGTGTGTGTGTGTGTGTGTGTGTGTGTGTGTGTGTGTGTGTGTGTGTGTGTGTGTGTGTGTGTGTGTGTGTGTGTGTGTGTGTGTGTGTGTGTGTGTGTGTCTGTGTGTGTGTGTCTGTGTGTGTGTGTGTGTGTGTTGCTCGTCTAAGGGGATGCACATTGACAAGTGGTGCTTGTGGTGGACTGATATAGGGCAGTAGAGCTGTCATAGAGGGACAGAAACACTCTGGCCTGCATGGTGGTTTAGGGGTTAGAGGTCAGGGTCAGGGTCAGGGTCTACCTGGCTACAACCCTGGTGCAACATAATGAGACGTGTTGAGGAGGAATGTCTGGTCTGCACAACACTGCTACACTCTCTGGTCTGCACACCACTGCTACACTCTCTGGTCTGCACACCTCTGCTACACTCTCTGGTCTGCACAACACTGCTACACTCTCTGGTCTGCACACCACTGCTACACTCTCTGGTCTGCACACCTCTGCTACACTCTCTGACAATGGATACACGTGACTCCTAGGAAGTGCAGCGTTCTCCAGAAGGTTTATCACGCAGTCCTCTCGACGATGGGGTGGTAATTGGGTCTCCCTCTTTTTACTGAAGGCGATAGCCAAATCGGCATATTCAGAGGGAATGCGCACGATGGAAACTTGGTCTTGGCTCTCCACCGTAGTCGCACCAACGGCAACTCCTATACACCTACCTGAACACTCCTCTGACCACCCCCTAAGAGCCCCCTGTCGCCAGGAAATCACCGGGTTGTGTTGAGCTAGCCAGGGAACCCCCAACACCACTGGAAACGCAGGTGAATCTATAAGGAACAGACTAATCTGCTCCTTATGATCCCCCTGCGTTACCATGTCCAGCGGCACTGTAGCCTCCCTAATTACTCCTGACCCTAATGGTCGGCTATCTAAGGAGTGCACGGGGAAAGGTAGGTCTAACGACACCAAGGGAATCCCTAGCCTTAACGCAAGCCCACAATCCATGAAATTCCCAGCTGTGCCTGAATCGACTAGCGCCTTATGCTGTAGAGAGGGAAAAAACCCATGGAAAGAAGTCAACACATACATATGACCGACAGGAAGCTCTGGGTGAGTCTGGTGCTTACTCACCTGGGGTGATCGAACAGTGCTCCGCCTGCCCTCGCGACTCCCAGAAGAGTTCCTCCAGCACCGGTCGGACGTGTGCCCTCGTCGACCACAACTGGTGCAGGAGGACACTCCTCCTCCGGTCCCCCTCGAAGCCGCCTAAATCCATAGGGATAGGGGCAGGAGGGCTGGGAAGTGGAAACGACAGGGCCTGATCTGAACGCCCGCGGGCAGCCAGCAGGTTGTCGAGACGGATAGCCAAGTCAATGAGTTCCTCCAGTGTAAATGTGGTGTCCCGACATGCCAGCTCCCTGCAGACGTCCTCCCTGAGACTACATCTGAAATTGTCGATCAAGGCCCTGTCGTTCCATCCTGCTCCGGCGGCCAAGGTCCTGAACTCCAGAGCAAAATCCTGTACGCTCCTCGTCTCCTGACGCAGGTGGAACAGCCGTTCACCCGCCACCTGACACTGGTGGATGGTCAAAAACAGCTCGGAATCGGCGGGTGAACTCTGGGTAATTATCCCTCGCCGAGTCCGGACCATTCCACACTGCGTTGGCCCACTCGAGGGCTCGCCCAGTCAAGCAGGAGACGAGGGCGCTCACGCTCACCTCTCCGGAGGGAGCAGGACGCACGGTAGCCAGGTATAGTTCTAGTTGAAGGAGGAAACCCTGGCACCCAGCCGCCGTTCCGTCATACTCCCGTGGGAGCGTCAGCCGAAGAGCCCCGGAGCCAGATGTGGTCGCAGGAGCAGGAGGTGCTGAAGAAGGGGTTACTGGAGATGAGGTGGGAAGGCCACTCCTCTCCCATCAATCCATCCTCTCCATCATTTGGTCCATGGCAGAACCAATCCTGTGAATCACGCTGGTGTGATGGAGGACCCTCTCTTCCATCGATGGGAGAGGAGACACGGCTGCTGATTCCATGGAGGTGGGACAAAACAAGGGCGGGACAACCTACTACATATAAGGACACTAATTAAACTAAAATACACACAGGTGAAACCAATCAGACAAAACCAACAGACATACGAAAAATCGGTAGTGGCTAGAAGGACGGTGATGATGACCGCCGAGCACCGCCGAACAGGCAGGAGAGCCAACCTCGGCGGAAGTCGTGACAGGTATACTGTTTAGGGGGTTTTATTAAAGCATTGCTTTGTCAGGTATACTGTTTAGGGGGTTTATAAAAGCATTGCTTTGTCAGGTATACTGTTTAGGGTTTTTTCTGACAAGGTGAGAAAAATGTAGCTGGCTCAGACACAACGTTCTCGACTGCTGTGTGTCTGTCTGACGTACTGATGGTAAGCAGACTGGCTGCATTGATCCTAAAATTAAACGGATCAGACACTATCTACCCTCCTTTTCCCTTTCTCCATCCACCCATTCATCCCTATCCCTCAATCCCTCTCCCTCCATCCCTCAATCCCTCTCCCTCCATCCCCCAATCCCTCTCCCTCCATCCCTCAATCCCTCTCCCTCCATCCCTCAATCCCTCTCCCTCCATCCCTCAATCCCTCTCCCTCCATCCCTCAATCCCTCTCCCTCCATCCCTCAATCCCTCTCCCTCCATCCCTCAATCCCTCTCCCTCCATCCCTCAATCCCTCCATCCCTCAATCCCTCTCCCTCCATCCCTCAATCCCTCTCCCTCCATCCCTCAATCCCTTTCCCTCCATCCCTCAATCCCTCTCCCTCCATCCCTCAATCCCTCTCCCTCCATCCCTCAATCCCTCTCCCTCCATCCCTCTCCCTCCATTCCTCAATCCCTCTCCCTCCATCTCTCTCCCTCCATCCCTCAATCCCTCTCCTCCATTCCTCAATCCCTCTCCCTCCATCCCTCTCCCAAAACCTCCATCCTTCTCCATATCCCTCCATCCCTCTCCCTCCATCCCTCAATCCCTCTCCCTCCATTCCTCTCCCAAAACCTCCATCCTTCTCCATATCCCTCCATCCCTCTCCCTCCATCCCTCAATCACTCTCCCTCCATCCCTCAATCCCTCTCCCTCCATCCCTCTCCCAAAACCTCCATCCTTCTCCATATCCCTCCATCCCTCTCCCTCCATCCCTCCATCCCTCAATCCCTCTCCCTCCATCCCTCTCCCAAAACCTCCATCCTTCTCCATATCCCTCCATCCCTCTCCCTCCATCCCTCTATCTCTATCCCTCCATCTCTCTCCCTATCCCTCCATCTTCCAAACTCTCCATCCCTCTTCCGATCCCTCCATCCCTCTCTCCCTCTCTCTCAATCCCTCCATCCCTCTCCAAATCCCTCCATCCCTCTCCATATCCCTCCATCCAATCTCTCTATCCCTCCATCCCTCTATATAAACCCCTGACCCGCTCCCTATCCCTCCATCCCTCTTCCTATCCCTCCATCCATCTCCCTATCCCTCCATCCCTCTTCCTATCCCTCCAATCCTCTCCCTGTCCATCCATCCCTCTCCCTATCCCTCCATCCCTATTCCTATCCCTCCATCACACTTCCTATCCCTCCATCCCTCATCCTATACCTCCATCCCTCTCCGGAACCCTCCATCCCTCTCCCTCCATTTCTATCCCTATCCCTCCATCCCTCTTCTTATCCCTCCATCCCTCTCCATATCCCTCCATCCCACTCCCTATCCCTCCATCCCTCTCCATATCCCTCCATCCCTCTCCCTATCCCTCCATCCCTCTCTCCCTATCCCTCCATCCCTCTCCCTATCCCTCCATCCCACTCCCTATCCCTCCATCCCTCTCCATATCCCTCCATCCCACTCCCTATCCCTCCATCCCTCTCCATATCCCTCCATCCCTCTCCCTATCCCTCCATCCCTCTCCCTATCCCTCCATCCCTATCCCTCTCCCTCCATCCCTCTCCCTATCCCTCCATCCCTCTCCCTATCCCTCCATCCCTATCCCTCTCCCTCCATCCCTCTCCCTATCCCTCCATCCTTATCCCTCTCCCTCCATCCCTCTCCCTATCCCTCCATCCCTCTCCATATCCCTCCATCCCTCTCCCTATCCCTCCATCCCTCTCCCTATCCCTCCATCCCTATCCCACTCCCTCCATCCCTCTCCCTATCCCTCCATCCCTATCCCACTCCCTCCATCCCTCTCCCTCTCCCTCATCCCTATCCCTCTCCCTCCATCCCTCTCCCTATCCCTCCATCCCTCTCCATATCCTCCATCCCTCTCCCTATCCCTCCATCCCTCTTCCTATCCCTCCATCCCTATCCCTCCATCCCTCTCCCTATCCCTCCATCCTTCTCCCTATCCCTCCATCCCTATCCCACTCCCTCCATCCCTCTCCCTATCCCTCCATCCCTATCCCTCTCCCTCCATCCCTCTCCCTATCCCTCCATCCCTCTCCCTATCCCTCCATCCCTCTCCCTATCCCTCCATCCCTATCCCTCCATCCCTCTCCCTATCCCTCCATCCTTCTCCCTATCCCTCCATCCCTATCCCACTCCCTCCATCCCTATCCCACTCCCTCCATCCCTCTCCCTATCCCTCCATCCCTCTCCCTATCCCTCCATCCCTCTCCATATCCCTCCATCCCTCTCCCTATCCCTCCATCCCTCTCCCTATCCCTCCATCCCTATCCCTCTCCCTCCATCCCTCTCCCTATCCCTCCATCCCTATCCCACTCCCTCCATCCTCTCCCTATCCCTCCATCCCTATCCCACTCCCTCCATCCCTCTCCCTATCCCTCCATCCCTATCCCTCTCCCTCCATCCCTCTCCCTATCCCTCCATCCCTCTCCCTATCCCTCCATCCCTCTCCCTATCCCTCCATCCCTATCCCTCCATCCCTCTCCCTATCCCTCCATCCCTCTCCCTATCCCTCCATCCCTATCCCACTCCCTCCATCCCTCTCCCTATCCCTCCATCCCTCTCCCTCCATCCCTCTCCCTCCATCCCTCTCCCTCCATCCCTCTCCCTCCATCCCTCTCCCTATCCCTCCATCCCTATTCCTATCCCTCCATCACACTTCCTATCCCTCCATCCCTCTCCATATCCCTCCATCCCTCTCCCTATCCCTCCATCCCTCTCCCTATCCCTCCATCCCTCTCCCTATCCCTCCATCCCTATCCCTCTCCCTCCATCCCTCTCCATATCCCTCCATCCCTCTCCCTATCCCTCCATCCCTCTCCCTATCCCTCCATCCCTATCCCTCCATCCCTCTCCCTATCCCTACATCCCTCTCCCTATCCCTCCAGCCCTATCCCTCTCCCTCCATCCCTCTCCCTCCATCCCTATCCCTCCATCCCTCTCCCTATCCCTCCATCCCTCTCCCTATCCCTCCATCCCTATCCCTCTCCCTCCATCCCTCTCCATATCCCTCCATCCCTCTCCATATCCCTCCATCCCTCTCCCTATCCCTCCATCCCTCTCCCTATCCCTCCATCCCTCTCCCTATCCCTCCATCCCTATCCCTCTCCCTCCATCCCTCTCCATATCCCTCCATCCCTCTCCATATCCCTCCATCCCTCTCCCTATCCCTCTATCCCTCTCCCTCCATTGCTCACCCTACCCTTCATCCATCTCCCTCTCCCTCCATCCATCTCCCTCCATCCCTCAATCTCTCTCCTTCCATCCCTCTTCCTCCATTTCTACCATTCCAGTGTTTTACTTGCTATATTGTATTTACTTATTTTCCACCGTAATTTGCTAATAAATTCATTAAAAATCCTACAATGTGATTTTCTGGATTTTTTTTCCTAATTTTCCCTGTCATAGTTGAAGTGTACCTATGATGAAAATTACAGGCCTCTCTCATCTCTTTAAGTAGGATAACTTGCACAATTGGTGGCTGACTAAATACGTTTTTGCCCCACTGTAGGTATGTGTATGTATGTATGTGTATATGTATGTATATATGTGTACATGTATGTATATATGTGTATATGTATGTACATATGTGTATATGTATGTATATTTGTGTATATGTATGTATGTATATATGTGTATGTGTATGTATATATGTGTATATGTATGTATATATGTGTATATGTATGTCTATATGTGTATATGTATGTATATATGTGTATATGTATGTAAATATGCATGTATGAATGTGTATATGTATGTATTTATGTGTATATGTATGTCTATATGTGTATATGTATGTATATATGCGTATATGTATGTATATATGTGTATATGTATGCATGAATGTATGGATATATATATATTTACTTTTTTATGGGGATTGGAAATGATGCAGACAATTACATTGATGGAACCAATATTCTTTCCACAATATTAAGCTGATCCACCCCATAACATGTTTTTAATAATAATAAAAAGTTCAAATTAAAAAGAATGTGAAATGTCAGAATAATAGTAGAGAGATTTATGTCAGCTTTTATTTCTTTCATCACATTCCCAGTGGGTCAGAAGTTTAAAGAAGTTTAAATTCTTTATCTTGGGACAAACGTTTCATGGAGCTTTCCACAAGCTTCCAACAATAAGTTGGGTGAATTTTGACACTTTCCTCCTGACAGAGCTGGTGTAACTGAGTCAGGTTCTTAGGCCTCCTTGATCGCACACACTTTTTCAGCTCTGTCCATTCATTTTCTCTAGGATTGAGGTCAGGGCTTTGTGTTGGCCACTCCAATACCTTCTTTGTTGTCCTTGAGCCATTTTACCACAACTTTGGAAGTATGCTTGGGGTCATTGTCCAGTTGGAAGACCCATTTGCGACCAAGCTTTAACTTCCTGACTGATGTCTTGAGATGCTGCTTCAATATATCCACATCATTTTCCATCCTCATGATGGCTTCCTCCTTGTAGTTTCATCTCTAGGAGACAGAACGCGTCTCCGTCCTGAGTGGTGTAACAGCTGCATGATCCCATGGTGTTAAAACATGCGTACTATTGTTTGTAAAGATGAATGAATGATGCATTTTTCCCAAGGATGAAACAGACTTGTGGAGGTCTACAATTGTTTTTCAGAGGTCTTGGCTGATTTCTTTTGATTTTCTCATGATGTCAAGCAAAGAGGCACTGGGTTTTAAGGTAGGCCTTGAAAGACATCCAAAGGTACACATTCAATTGACTCAAATGATGTCAATTAGCCTATCAGAAGCTTCTAAAGCCATGACATTTTCTGTAATTTTCCAAGCTCAGGAAGGAGAGGTGTTCTGTCTCCTAGAGATGAACGTACTTTGGTGCAAAAAGTGCAAATCAATCCCAGAACAACAGGAAAGGATCTTGTGAAGATGCTGGAGGAAACTGGTACAAAAGTATCTATATCCACAGTAAAAACAAGTCCTATATCGACATAACTTGAAAGGCCGCTCAGCACGGAAGAAGCCACTCCTCCAAAACCGCCTTTAAAAAGCCAAACTACGGTTTGCAACTGCACATGGGGACAAAGATCATACTTTTTGGAGAAATGTCCTCTGTTCTGATGAAACAGAAATATAACTGTTTGGCTATAATGTCCATCGTTATGTTCGGAGGAAAAAGGGGGAGGCTTGCAAGCCGAAGAACACCATCCCAAGCATGTACCATGGGGTGGCAGCATCACTGCGGGTGCTTTGCTGCAGGAGGGACTGATGCACTTCACAAATTAGATGGCATCATGAGGAAGGAAAAGTATGTCGATATATTGAAGCAACATCTCAAGACATCAGTCAGGAAGTTAAAACTTGGTCGAAAATGCATCTTCCAAATGGACAATGACCCCAAGCATACTTCCACATCTGTGGCAAAATGGCTTAAGGACAACAAAGTCAAGTTATGAGTGGCCATCACAAAGCCCTGACCTCAATCCTATAGAACATTCTTGGGCATACCTGAAAAAGCGTGTGCGAGCAAGGAGGTCTACAAACCTGACTCAGTTACACCAGCTCTGTCAGGAGGAATGGGCCACAATTCACCTAACTTATTGTGGGAAGCTTGTGGAAGGCTCCCCGAAATGATTGACCAATGTTAAACAATTTAAAGGCAATGCAACCAAATACTAATTGAGTGCATGTAAACTTCTGACCCACTGGGAATGTGATGAAAAAAGTACAATCTGAAATAAATCATTCTTCACTACACTACTATTCCTCCACTATAGGGGGAATACTGTAGATACGTTTGTTAAAAAATAGTGTTTATTGAAGGAAGACTAGATTCTTGCTCAGTGTGTGTGTGTGTGTGTGTGTGTGTGTGTGTGTGTGTGTGTGACTATTGCTGTGGCTCTATGCACACTCCCCAGATTGTATCCGCACGCTCACACATACGACACCACTCTCCAACACACACACGAACACACACACACACACACACACACACACACACACACACACACAACCAGTAGCCCGGTAGAAGAACATCCTTTGTGGAAATGACAAGAAACATAGTGACATTTGAAAGGCTCCCACTGACAGGCAGATTTTATGTGTTCCCAGCAATTACCTAACAACAGAGTGGAGTGGACCTGCTTCTCTCTCTCTCTCTCTCTCTCTCTCTCTCTCTCTCTCTCTCTTCTGTCCTCCCTCTGTCCATCCCTCCCTTCTGTCCCCCTCCATCCATCTCCCCCTCCCTTTTAACATATATTGTCAAAATGTGTTTTTTGGATATAATTATAGTTAGAGTTGTTTGACTTTGTGGCTGTGTCATCTTTGTGACCACTCTGCAGAGCTGCCTCCAGAACAACATTCATGATGAAAACACTAACCTGCTATCACCCTCCATCTCAATTCAATTTCAATGTCAATTAAATGGCTTTATTGGCATGGGGAACATATGTTTACATTGCCAAAGTAAGTGATGTTGATAATAAACAAAAGTGAAATCAACAATAAATTAAAAAAAGTGTAAAGGAAACATCACAGAAGTACCAAAATAATAAAGACATTTCAAATGTCATATCATGTCAGTATGCAGTGTTGTAACGATGTGCAAATAGTTAAAGTACAAAAGGGAAAATAAATAAACAGAAATATTGGTTGTATTTACAATGTTGTTTGTTCTTCACTGGCTGCCCTCTTCTTGTGGCAACAGGTCACAAATCTTGCTGCTGTGATGGCACTCTGGTATTTCAACCAGTAGATATGGGAGTTTAGCAACATTGGATTTTTTGTGGATCTGTGTAACCTGAGGGAAATATGTGTCTCTAATATGGTCATACATTGGACAGGAGTTTAGGAAGTGCAGCTCAGTTTCCACCTCGTTTTGAGTCTGTGCATAGTCAAAGTTTTCCTTAATTTTGGGTCAGTCACAGTGGTCAGGTATTCTGCCACTGTCTACTTTCTGTTTAGGGCCAAATAGCATTCTAGTTTGCTCTGTTTTTTTTGTTAATTCTTTCCAATGTGTCAAGTAATCATCTTTTTGTTTTCCCATGATTTGGTTGGGTCTAATTGTGTTGCTGTCCTGGGGCTCTCTCTCTCTTCTTCTCTCTTTCTCCCTCTCTCTCGGCCTCCCAGCGGTGATTGCTGCTTCCTATTCAGCCTCAAAGCGAGAGCTTTTTCCTGCCACAAAAAAAATGTAAATTACGTTCACTCCAATTCACTGCTAATGTTCCCACATTCTCTTCTGTTTGAAAGCCTAACAAACAGACTGGTAACAGTGTTACATGGACTCAGACGTTGTGTTTAATCAGCTTTCACCATCAATCAGCTTTCTGTCATTTAACACAAGCACTTCTTACGGAGTTCTCAGTGATTCCATAAGTGTAAGCCACTCCCTCTCTCCCTGCCGGCTCTCAGAGGAAAGCTCTGCCTCCGTCAGTCTTTCCATGCCTCTGTAATTATGCGCCTCACTCAATTCTGGTACAAAAGCAGTGTACACACCAAACTCAGACCTATTACTGACACACACACACACACACACACGCATGCATGTACGCGCACACACAGACACACACACACACACACACAGACAAACACGCGCATGCATGTACGCGCACACACAAACACACACACACACTAATTTGGTGGCTTTGCCAAAGCTCTGCTGTGTTCCCTCTCAGGTATGGAGGACAAATTGAATCGTGAATAACTACTGTGTCCTAAAGACCACGTCGCTCTTTCAGGTGAAATCAGATGTTCAGCTAACTCACCACAATATATATACTCCAACTAACTCACCACAATATATATACTCCAACTAACTCACCACAATATATATACTCCAACTAACTTACCACAATATACCCCAACTAACTCACCACAATATACCCCAGCCAACTCACCACAATACACTCCAACTAACTCACCACAATATATATACTCCAACTAACTCACCACAATATACCCCAACTAACTCACCACAATATACCCCAGCCAACTCACCACAATACACTCCAACTAACTCACCACAATATACCCCAACTAACTCACCACAATAAACTACAACAAACTCACCACAATATACACCAACTAACTCACCACAATACACTCCAACTAACTCACCACAATACACTCCAACTAACTCACCACAATATACCCCAAATAACTCACCACAATATATATACTCCCACTAACTCACCACAATATACCCCAGCCAACTCACCAAAATACACTCCAACTAACTCAGCACAATATACCCCAACTAACTCACCACAATATACTCCCACTAACTCAACACAATATACCCCAGCCAACTCACCACAATACACTCCAACTAACTCACCACAATATACCCCAACTAACTCACCACAATATACCCCAACTAACTCACCACAATATACCCCAGCCAACTCACCACAATACACTCCAACTAACTCACCACAATATATATACTCCAACTAACTCACCACAATATACCCCAACTAACTCACCAAAATATACCCCAGCCAACTCACCACAATACACTCCAACTAACTCACCACAATATACCCCAACTAACTCACCACAATACACTCCAACTAACTCACCACAATACACTCCAACTAACTCACCACAATATACCCCAACTAACTCACCACAATATATATACTCCCACTAACTCACCACAATAAACCCCAGCCAACTCACCACAATGCACTCCAACTAACTCAACACAATATACCCCAACTAACTCACCACAATACATATACTCCAACTAACTCACCACAATATACCCCAGCCAACTCACCACAATACACTTCAACTAACTCACCACAATGTACTCCAACTACACACCACAATATATATACTCCCACTAACTCACCACAATATACCCCAGCCAACTCACCACACTATACTCCAACTAACTCACCACAATATACCCCAACTAACTCACCACAATATACCCCAGCCAACTCACCACAATACATTCCAACTAACTCACCACAATATACCCCAACTAACTCACCACAATACAATCCAACTAACTCACCACAATATACCCCAACTAACTCACCACCATATATATACTCCCACGAACTCACCACAATATACCCCAGCCAACTCACCACAATACAACCCAACTAACTCACCACAATATACCCCAACTAAATCACCACAATATATATACTCCCACTAACTCACCACAATATACCCCAACTAAATCACCACAATATATATACTCCCACTAACTCACCACAATATACCCCAGCCAACTCACCACAATACACTCCAACTAACTCACCACAATATACCCCAACTTACTCACCACAATACACTCCAACTAACTCACCACAATATACACCAACTAACTCACCACAATATATATACTCCCACTAACTCACCACAATATACCCCAGCCAACTCACCACAATACACTTCAACAAACTCACCACAATATACTCGAACTACTCACCACAATATATATACTCCAACTAACTCACCACAATATACCCCAGCCAACTCACCACAATACACTTCAACTAACTCACCACAATATACTCCAACTACTCACCACTATATATACTCCCACTAACTCACCACAATATACCCCAGCCAACTCACCACAATACACTCCAACTAAATCACCACAATATTCCCCAGCCAACTCACCACAATATACCCCAGCCAACTCACCACAATACACTTCAACTAACTCACCACAATATACTCCAACTACTCACCACAATATATATACTCCAACTAACTCACCACAATATACCCCAGCCAACTCACCACAATACACTTCAACTAACTCACCACAATATATATACTCCCACTAACTCACCACAATATACCCCAGCCAACTCAACACAATACACTTCAACTAACTCACCACAATATACTCCAACTACTCACCACAATATATATACTCCAACTAACTCACCACAATATACCCCAGCCAACTCAACACAATACACTCCAAATAACTCACCACAATATACCCCAACTAACTCACCACAATATACCCCAGCCAACTCACCACAATACACTCCAACTAACTCACCACAATATATATACTCCAACTAACTCACCACAATATACCCCAACTAACTCACCACAATCTACCCCAGCCAACTCACCACAAAACACTCCAACTAACTCACCACAATATACCCCAACTAACTCACCACAATACACTCCAACTAACTCACCACAATAAACCCCAGCCAACTCACCACAATGCACTCCAACTAACTCAACACAATATACCCCAACTAACTCATCACAATATATATACTCCAACTAACTCACCACAATATACCCCAGCCAACTCACCACAATATACTTCAACTAACTCACCACAATGTACTCCAACTACACACCACAATATATATACTCCCACTAACTCACCACAATATACCCCAGCCAACTCACCACAATACACTCAAACTAAATCACCACAATATATTCCAAATAACTCACCAAAATATATATACTCCAACTAACTCACCACAATATACCCCAGCCAACTCACCACAATATACCCCAACTAACTCACCACAATATACCCCAACTAACTCACCACAATATACCCCAGCCAACTCACCACAATACATTCCAACTAACTCACCACAATATACCCCAACTAACTCACCACAATACAATCCAACTAACTCACCACAATATACCCCAACTAACTCACCACCATATATATACTCCCACAAACTCACCACAATATACCCCGGCCAACTCACCACAATACACTTCAACTATCTCACCACAATATACTCCAACTACTCACCACAATATATATACTCCCACTAACTCACCACAATATACCCCAGCCAACTCACCACAATACACTCCAACTAACTCACCACAATATACCCCAATTAACTCACCACAATATACCCCAGCCAACTCACCACAATATACTCCAACTAACTCACCAAAATATATATACTCCAACTAACTCACCACAATATACCCTAGCCAACTCACCACAATATACTCCAACTAACTCACCACAATATACCCCAACCAACTCACCACAATATACCCCAGCCAACTCACCACAATACACTTCAACTAACTCACCACAATATGCTCCAACTACTCACCACAATATATATACTCCAACTAACTCACCACAATATACCCCAGCCAACTCACCACAATACACTTCAACTAACTCACCACAATATACTCCAACTACTCACCACAATATACTCCAACTACTCACCACAATATATATACTCCCACTAACTCACCACAATATACCCCAGCCAACTCACCACAATACACTCCAACTAAATCACCACAATATACTCCAACTAACTCACCAAAATATATATACTCCAACTAACTCACCACAATATACCCCAGCCAACTCACCACAATACACTCCAACTAAATCACCACAATATACTCCAACTAACTCACCAAAATATATATACTCCAACTAACTCACCACAATATACCCCAGCCAACTCACCACAATACACTCCAACTAACTCACCACAATATACCCCAACTAACTCACCACAATATACCCCAACTAACTCACCACAATATACCCCAGCCAACTCACCACAATACACTCCAACTAACTCACCACAATATATATACTCCAACTAACTCAACACAATATACCCCAACTAACTCACCACAATATACCCCAGCCAACTCACCACAATACACTCCAACTAACTCACCACAATATACCCCAACTAACTCACCACAATACACTCCAACTAACTCACCACAATATACCCCAACTAACTCACCACAATACATTTCCAACTAACTCACCACAATACACTCCAACTAACTCACCACAATATACCCCAACTAACTCACCACAATATATATACTCCCACTAACTCACCACAATAAACCCCAGCCAACTCACCACAATGCACTCCAACTAACTCAACACAATATACCCCAACTAACTCACCACAATATATATACTCCAACTAACTCACCACAATATACCCCAGCCAACTCACCACAATACATTCCAACTAACTCGCCACAATATACCCCAACTAACTCACCACAATATACCCCAGCCAACTCACCACAATACATTCCAACTAACTCACCACAATATACCCCAACTAACTCACCACAATACAATCCAACTAACTCACCACAATATACCCCAACTAATTCACCACCATATATATACTCCCACGAACTCACCACAATATACCCCAGCCAACTCACCTCAATACAACCCAACTAACTCACCACAATATACCCCAACTAACTCACCACAATATATATACTCCCACTAACTCACCACAATATACCCCAGCCAACTCACCACAATACACTCCAACTAACTCACCACAATATACACCAACTAACTCACCACAATATATATACTCCCACTAACTCACCACAATATACCCCAGCCAACTCACCACAATACACTTCAACTAACTCACCACAATATACTCCAACTACTCACCACAATATATATACTCCAACTAACTCACCACAATATACCCCAGCCAACTCACCACAATACACTTCAACTAACTCTCCACAATATACTCCAACTACTCACCACAATATATATACTCCAACTAACTCACCACAATATACCCCAGCCAACTCACCACAATATACTCCAACTAACTCACCACAATATTCCCCAGCCAACTCACCACAATATACCCCAGCCAACTCACCACAATACACTTCAACTAACTCACCACAATATACTCCAACTACTCACCACAATATATATACTCCCACTAACTCACCACAATATACCCCAGCCAACTCACCACAATACACTCCAACTAAATCACCACAATATACTCCAACTAACTCACCAAAATATATATACTCCAACTAACTCACCACAATATACTCCAACTAACTCACCAAAATTGACTCCAACTAACTCACCACAAAATACTCCAACTAACTCACCACAATATACCCCAGCCAACTCACCACAATATACTCCAACTAACTCATCACAATATACTCCAACTAACTCACCACAATATACTCCAACTAACTCACCGCAGTATACTCCAACTATCTCACCACAATATACCCCAACTAACTCATCACAATATATATACTCCAACTAACTCACCACAATATACCCCAGCCAACTCACCACAATACACTTCAACTAACTCACCACAATACACTCCAACTAACTCACCACAATATACCCCAACTAACTCACCACAATATATATACTCCCACTAACTCACCACAATATACCCCAGCCAACTCACCATAATACACTTCAACAAACTCACCACAATATACCCCACCTAACTCACCACCATACATATACTCCAACTAACTCACCACAATATACTCCAACTAATTCACCACAATATACCCCAAATAACTCACCAAAATTGACTCCAACTAACCACCACAATATACTCCAACTAACTCACCACAATATACTCCAACTAACTCACCACAATATACTCCAACTAACTCACCACAATATACCCCAGCCAACTCACCACAATACACTCCAACTAACTCACCACAATATACCCCAACTAACTCACCACAATACACTCCAACTAACTCACCACAATATACCCCAACTAACTCACCCAAATTGACTCCAACTAACTCACCACAATATATATACTCCCACTAACTCACCACAATATACCCCAGCCAACTCACCATAATACACTTCAACAAACTCACCACAATATACCCCAACTAACTCACCACCATACATATACTCCAACTAACTCACCACAATATACTCCAACTAATTCACCACAATATACCCCAAATAACTCACCAAAATTGACTCCAACTAACCCACCACAATATACTCCAACTAACTCACCACAATATACTCCAACTAACTCACCACAATATACTCCAACTAACTCACCACAATATACTCCAACTAACTCACCACAATATACTCCAACTAACTCACAACTAACTCACCACAATATACCCCAACTAACTCACCCAAATTGACTCCAACTAACTCACCACAATACACTTCAACTAACTCACCACAATACACTCCAACTAACTCACCACAATATACCCCAACTAACTCACCACAATATATATACTCCCACTAACTCACCACAATATACCCCAACCAACTCACCATAATACACTTCAACAAACTCACCACAATATACCCCAACTAACTCACCACCATACATATACTCCAACTAACTCACCACAATATACTCCAACTAATTCACCACAATATACCCCAAATAACTCACCAAAATTGACTCCAACTAACCACCACAATATACTCCAACTAACTCACCACAATATACTCCAACTAACTCACCACAATATACTCAACTAACTCACCACAATATACCCCAGCCAACTCACCACAATACACTCCAACTAACTCACCACAATATACCCCAACTAACTCACCACAATACACTCCAACTAACTCACCACAATATACCCCAACTAACTCACCCAAATTGACTCCAACTAACTCACCACAATATATATACTCCCACTAACTCACCACAATATACCCCAGCCAACTCACCATAATACACTTCAACAAACTCACCACAATATACCCCAACTAACTCACCACCATACATATACTCCAACTAACTCACCACAATATACTCCAACTAAATCACCACAATATACCCCAAATAACTCACCAAAATTGACTCCAACTAACCCACCACAATATACTCCAACTAACTCACCACAATATACTCCAACTAACTCACCACAATATACTCCAACTAACTCACCACAATATACTCCAACTAACTCACCACAATATACTCCAACTAACTCACCACAATATACCCCAACTAACTCACCCAAATTGACTCCAACTAACTCACCACAATACACTTCAACTAACTCACCACAATACACTCCAACTAACTCACCACAATATACCCCAACTAACTCACCACAATATATATACTCCCACTAACTCACCACAATATACCCCAGCCAACTCACCATAATACACTTCAACAAACTCACCACAATATACCCCAACTAACTCACCACCATACATATACTCCAACTAACTCACCACAATATACTCCAACTAATTCACCACAATATACCCCAAATAACTCACCAAAATTGACTCCAACTAACCCACCACAATATACTCCAACTAACTCACCACAATACACTCCAACTAACTCACCACAATATACTCCAACTAACTCACCACAATATACCCCAGCCAACTCACCACAATATACCCCAACTAACTCACCACAATATACCCCAACTAACTCACCACAATACACTCCAACTAACTCACCACAATATACCCCAACTAACTCACCCAAATTGACTCCAACTAACTCACCACAATATACTCCAACTAACTCACCGCAGTATACTCCAACTATCTCACCACAATATACCCCAACTAACTCATCACAATATATATACTCCAACTAACTCACCACAATATACCCCAGCCAACTCACCACAATACACTTCAACTAACTCACCACAATACACTCCAACTAACTCACCACAATATACCCCAACTAACTCACCACAATATATATACTCCCACTAACTCACCACAATATACCCCAGCCAACTCACCATAATACACTTCAACAAACTCACCACAATATACCCCAACTAACTCACCACCATACATATACTCCAACTAACTCACCACAATATACTCCAACTAATTCGCCACAATATACCCCAAATAACTCACCAAAATTGACTCCAACTAACCCACCACAATATACTCCAACTAACTCACCACAATATACTCCAACTAACTCACCACAATATACTCCAACTAACTCACCACAATATACTCCAACTAACTCACCACAATATACCCCAGCCAACTCACCACAATACACTCCAACTAACTCACCACAATATAACCCAACTAACTCACCACAATACACTCCAACTAACTCACCACAATATACCCCAACTAACTCACCCAAATTGACTCCAACTAACTCACCACAATATACTCCAACTAACTCACCTCAATATACTCCAACTAACTCACCACAATATACTCCAACTAACTCACCACAATATACTCCAACTAACTCACCACAATATACTCCAACTAACTCACCACAATATACTCCAACTAACTCACCACAATATACCCCAACTAACTCACCCAAATTGACTCCAACTAACTCACCACAATACACTTCAACTAACTCACCACAATACACTCCAACTAACTCACCACAATATACCCCAACTAACTCACCACAATATATATACTCCCACTAACTCACCACAATATACCCCAGCCAACTCACCATAATACACTACAACAAACTCACCACAATATACCCCAACTAACTCACCACCATACATATACTCAACTAACTCACCACAATATACTCCAACTAATTCACCACAATATACCCCAAATAACTCACCAAAATTGACTCCAACTAACTCACCACAATACACTCCAACTAACTCACCACAATTTACTCCAACTAACTCACCACAATATACCCCAGCCAACTCACCACAATATACCCCAACTAACTCACCACAATATACCCCAACTAACTCACCACAATACACTCCAACTAACTCACCACAATATACCCCAACTAACTCACCCAAATTGACTCCAACTAACTCACCACAATATACTCCAACTAACTCACTTCAATATACTCCAACTAACTCACCACAATATACTCCAACTAACTCACCACAATATACTCCAACTAACTCACCACAATATACTCCAACTAACTCACCACAATATACTCAAACTAACTCACCACAATATACTCCAACTAACTCACCACAATATACTCCAACTAACTCACCTCAATATACTCCAACTAACTCACCACAATACACTTCAACTAACTCACCACAATACACTCCAACTAACTCACCAAAATTGACTCCAACTAACTCACCACAAAATACTCCAACTAACTCACCACAATATACCCCAGCCAACTCACCACAATATACCCCAACTAACTCACCCAAATTGACTCCAACTAACTCACCACAATATACTCCAACTAACTCACCACAATATACTCCAACTAACTCACCACAATATACTCCAACTAACTCACCTCAATATACTCTAACTAACTCACCTCAATATACTCCAACTAACTCACCACAATATACTCCAACTAACTCATCACAATATACTCCAACTAACTCACCACAATATACTCCAACTAACTCACCGCAGTATACTCCAACTATCTCACCACAATATACCCCAACTAACTCATCACAATATATATACTCCAACTAACTCACCACAATATACCCCAGCCAACTCACCACAATACACTTCAACTAACTCACCACAATACACTCCAACTAACTCACCACAATATACCCCAACTAACTCACCACAATATATATACTCCCACTAACTCACCACAATATACCCCAGCCAACTCACCATAATACACTTCAACAAACTCACCACAATATACTCCAACTAACTCACCACAATATACTCCAACTAATTCACCACAATATACCCAAAATAACTCACCAAAATTGACTCCAACTAACCCACCACAATATACTCCAACTAACTCACCACAATATACTCCAACTAACTCACCACAATATACTCCAACTAACTCACCACAATATACCCCAGCCAACTCACCACAATACACTCCAACTAACTCACCACAATATACCCCAACTAACTCACCACAATACACTCCAACTAACTCACCACAATATACCCCAACTAACTCACCCAAATTGACTCCAACTAACTCACCACAATATACTCCAACTAACTCACCTCAATATACTCCAACTAACTCACCACAATATACTCCAACTAACTCACCACAATATACTCCAACTAACTCACCACAATATACTCCAACTAATTCGCCACAATATACCCCAAATAACTCACCAAAATTGACTCCAACTAACCCACCACAATATACTCCAACTAACTCACCACAATATACTCCAACTAACTCACCACAATATACTCCAACTAACTCACCACAATATACCCCAGCCAACTCACCACAATACACTCCAACTAACTCACCACAATATAACCCAACTAACTCACCACAATACACTCCAACTAACTCACCACAATATACCCCAACTAACTCACCCAAATTGACTCCAACTAACTCACCACAATATACTCCAACTAACTCACCTCAATATACTCAACTAACTCACCACAATATACTCCAACTAACTCACCACAATATACTCCAACTAACTCACCACAATATACTCCAACTAACTCACCACAATATACTCCAACTAACTCACCACAATATACCCCAACTAACTCACCCAAATTGACTCCAACTAACTCACCACAATACACTTCAACTAACTCACCACAATACACTCCAACTAACTCACCACAATATACCCCAACTAACTCACCACAATATATATACTCCCACTAACTCACCACAATATACCCCAGCCAACTCACCATAATACACTTCAACAAACTCACCACAATATACCCCAACTAACTCACCACCATACATATACTCCAACTAACTCACCACAATATACTCCAACTAATTCACCACAATATACCCCAAATAACTCACCAAAATTGACTCCAACTAACTCACCACAATACACTCCAACTAACTCACCACAATATACTCCAACTAACTCACCACAATATACCCCAGCCAACTCACCACAATATACCCCAACTAACTCACCACAATATACCCCAACTAACTCACCACAATACACTCCAACTAACTCACCACAATATACCCCAACTAACTCACCCAAATTGACTCCAACTAACTCACCACAATATACTCCAACTAACTCACCAAAATTGA
>NC_088243.1:8138992-8213992 GCF_036934945.1 Oncorhynchus masou masou | reverse complement strand
AGGGAGAGAGAGAGGGGTGGGATGGGAAATACAGAAAAGAGAGAGAGAGAGGGGTGGGATGGGAAAGACAGAGAGAGAGGGGTGGGATGGGAAAGGCAGAGGGGGAGAGAGAGAGGGGTGGGATGGGAAAGACAGAAAGAGCGAGAGAGGGGGTGGGATGGGAAAGGCAGAAAGAGGGAGAGAGAGAGGGGTGGGATGGGAAAGGCAGAAAGAGGGAGAGAGAGAGGGGTGGGATGGGAAAGGCAGAGAGGGGGAGAGAGAGAGGGGTGGGATGGGAAAGACAGAAAGAGCGAGAGAGAGGGGTTGGGATGGGAAAGGCAGAAAGAGGGAGAGAGAGAGGGGTGGGATGGGAAAGGCAGAAAGAGGGAGAGAGAGAGGGATGGGATGGGAAAGACAGAAAGAGGGAGAGAGAGAGAGAGAGGGGTGGGATGAGAAAGACAGAAAGAGGGAGAGATAGAGGGGTGGGATGGGAAAGACAGAAATAGGGAGAGAGAGAGAGAAAGGTGGGATGGGATGGGAAAGACATGGAGAGGGAGAGAGAGAGGGGTGGGATGGGAAAGACAGAGAGAGGGAGAGAGAGAGGTGTGGGATGGGGAAGACAGAGATAGAGAGAGGGAGAGAGAGAGAATGGTGGAATGGGTCGACAGAGAGAGGGAGAGAGGGGGTGGGATGGGAAAGGCAGAAAGAGGGAGAGAGAGAGGGGTGGGATGGGAAAGGCAGAAAGAGGGAGAGAGAGAGGGTGGGATGGAAAAGACAGAAAGAGGGAGAGAGAGAAGGATGGGATGGGAAAGACAGAAAGAGAGAGGGAGAGAGAGAGGGGTGGGATGGGAAAGACAGAAAGAGAGAGGGAGAGAGAGAGGGGTGGGATGGGAAAGACAGAAAGAGAGAGAGAGAGGGGTGGGGTGGGAAATGCAGAAAGAGAGAGAGAGGGGTGGGATGGGAAAGACAGAAAGAGGGAGAGAGAGGGGGGTGGGATGGGAAAGGCAGAAAGAGGGAGAGAGAGGTGGGTGGGATGGGAAAGGCAGAAAGAGGGAGAGAGAGAGGGGTGGGATGGGAAAGGCAGAAAGAGGGAGAGAGAGAGGGGTGGGATGGGAAAGACAGAAAGAGGGAGAGAGAGAGGGGTGGGATGGGAAAGACAGAAAGAGGGAGAGAGAGGGGTGGGATGGGAAAGGCAGAAAGATGGAGAGAGAGAGAGAAGGGTGGGATGGGAAAGACAGAGAGAGGGAGAGAGAGAGGTGTGGGATGGGAAAGACAGAGAGAGGGAGAGAGAGAGGGGTGGGATGGGAAAGAAAGAGATAGAGAGGGAGATAGAGAGTGTTGGGATGGGATGGGAATGACAGAGATAGAGAGGGAGAGAGAGAATGGTGGGATGGGTCGACAGAGAGAGGGAGAGAGAGAGGGGTGGGATGGGAAAGACAGAAAGAGGGAGAGAGAGAAGGATGGGATGGGAAAGACAGAGGTAGAGAGAGAGATAAAGGTGGGATGGGAAAGACAGAAAGAGGGAGAAAGAGACAGGTGGGATGGGAAAGACAGATAGAGAGGGAGAGAGAGAGGGGTGGGATGGGAATGACAGAAAGAGAGGGAGGGAGAGAGAGAGGGGTGGGATGGGAAAGACAGAACGAGAGAGAGAGAGGGGTGGGATGGAAAAGACAGAAAGAGAAGAGAGAGAGAGAGAGAGAGAGAGAGAGAGAGAGGGGGGTGGGATGGGAAAGGCTGAAAGAGAGAGGGAGAGAGAGAGGGGTGGGATGGGAAAGGCAGAAAGATAGAGTGAGAGAGAGAGGGGTGGGATGGGAAAGGCAGAAAGAGAGAGGGAGAGATAGAGGGGTGGGATGGGAAAGACAGAAAGAGAGATGGAGAGAGAGAGGGGTGGGATGGGAAAGGCAGAGATAGAGAAATGGAGAGAGACATATGTAAAACAAACAAACAAACAATAAAGCCCCTTGAATTTAATTTCATTGAGAGCGACGGCCAACAAGTGCTCAGGCCATTTGTGGGAACTCCTTCAAGACTGTTGAAAAATCATTCCTCGTGAAGCTGGTTGAGAGAGTGTGCAAAGCTGTCATCAAGGCAAACGGTGTCTACTTTTAAGAATCTCAAATATAAAATACATTTTGATTTGTTTAACATATGTGTTATTTCATAGTTTTGATGTATTCACTATTATTCTACAATGAAAATAGTAATATATATATATATATATATATATATATATATATATATAATAACCCCTTGAATGAATAGGTGCGTCCAAACTTTTGACTGGTACTGTACATGTATATTACACAGTTTATGTCCCCATCACTACACGGATGTCACATCACCACCCATAGAGACAAACTCCTGCTTGGTCCCTCTCCCACACGCACACACAAACAAAATACATGTCTATGTGTCTACCTCTCTGTGAGTGTGTGTGTGTGTGTGTGCGTGTGTGCGTGTGTGCGTGCGTGCGCATGCGTGCATGCGTGTGTGTGTGTCTCACAGAAGAGAAGCAGGGCTTGGGTTGTCACACTGAAACTACCACACAGAACATTCAGCAAGAAAAGAAACAATCATTTCCATCTCTGATTCACTGTGTCGTTACGCCCGTTGTCCAGTGCTCTGTGAGAGAAAAGGGGTGAAGGGTGTGTGAGGGAAGGACAGAAGTTTCAAAACCCTTCACCCACTTCACCCAGTCAGAGAAACCCCAGGAAGATACTCGCGTCCTTGGGCTAAGTCAACAACATTGCAGTTACTCCACAATACTAACCTAATTGACAGAGTGAAAAGAAGGAAGCCTGAACAGAATAAAAATATTCCAAAACATTTATCCTGTGTTACGGATAGAGTTATCCTGTGTGTGTGTGTGTGTATCCTGTGTGTGTGTTTCTTTTCTCTCCTTCTCCCCTCACAGGTGAAAATCATCACTCCCCAATCAATCATCAATCAGAAGACACACCTCCTCATATTTCCTAAACCTATCACAGTTCCTTCCCCATGGTTTAAAAACCCCATTTGTTTGTTCTAGAGCCCAGACCAGCCCAGCTCAGCTCAATCTCTCTGTAAATGCCATGTCTGTAGGTCTCTGTGTTTCACTCTCGCTTTGTGTCGTAACCTCTCTTTTGTTTAAGCACCTCATAGCACTTTGTCATCACCTGTGAGTATTGTTTTTGGTTATGGTGTTTGTGTGTGATTGCTGGTGGAAAAGGGGGAAACCAAGACAAGTCGCCCATGGGCATACACTACCCGTAGGTGAACTTTGTTAAATACACTAGTTAGAACTGGGCGGACCACCCACTGTATTTTTGGTTAGTTAGCTGTTGTTAAAGTAGGCTAGTCTAGCTTAGGGGTGTTTTTGAATACTTATTGTTTCTTTCCTTGGGTCCAGCTCAGCCCCTTTTTCCTGCTCCCCCCATTACCGTGTGTTTATAAATAAACCTAGAGTTTGACGGTAGATTTCAGTTGTCGTGCTTATTTCGTTCACACTTTTCCTTTGTCACAATAATAATTTGCATGAGTTATGTTACGAGTCTCATTACCATCCCCCCCTAGACTGTCGGGCCAAAAGGGATTCGTAACATCCTGTTAGCTATAAGGTACTAAAGTAAACCTCCAAGACATTTGGCAAAGAAATTAACTTCATGTCCTGAATACAAAGCATTATGTTTGGGGCTTATCAAACACAAAACATCACTGAGCATGGTGGTGGCTGCATCATGTTATGGGTATGCTTGTCATCAGCAAGGGTGATTTTTTTTTAAGATAAAAAGAAATGGAATAGAGCTAAGCACAGGCAAAATTCTAGAAGAAAACCTGGTTCCGTCTGCTTTCCAACATACACTGGAAGACAAATTCACCTCTCAGCAAGACAATAACCTAAAACACAAGGCCAAATATAGACAGTAGTTGACATTGAATGTTCCTGAGTGGCCTAGTTACAGTTTTGACTTAAATCGACTTCAATATCTATGTCTGTCTAGCAATGATCAACAACCAACTTGACAGAGCTTGAAGAATTTTGAATAATAATGTGCAAAATATTGTACGATCCAGGTTTGTAATGCTCTTAGAGACTCACCCAGAAAGACTCACAGCTGTAATCGCTGCCAAAGGTGAACATGTATTCACTCAATATAGATATTTCTGTATTTCATTTATTTTTTTAAATTTGCTAAAATTTCTAAATACATTTTTACACTTTTTCATTATGTGGTATTGTGTGTAGATTGATGAGGGGAAAAACGTTTTCATTCAATTTAGAATAAGGCTGTAACATAACAAAATATGGAAAAATTCAAGGGGTCTGAATACTTTCCGAATGCACTGTATAATTGTCTCTACTTTTGTATATTTTTGACAATGAATGTTATCAGATCTTCAACCAAAACCTAATATTAGATAAATGGAACCTGATTGAACAAATAATACAACAATTGCATACTTATTTCATTTATTTAATAAACAAAGTTATGCAAAGTTATGGGACCTATGTCATCCAAAAAGTCCACAAAGCAGCTGGAAGAACTTGGATGATCATTCTTAACTTATTTTCATTTTATTTAACCTTTCTTTAACTAGGCAAGTCAGTTAAGAACAAATTCTTATTTACAATGACGGCCTACCAAAAGGCAAAAGGCCTCCTGCAGTGAACTGAAAAGAGGAGTGACCCAGGGATGTGTGTGCTTTGGGGACCTTTAACAGAATGTGACTGGCAGAACGGGTGTTGTATGTGGAGGATCAGGGCTGCAGTGGATATCTCAGATAGGGGAAGTGAGGCCTAAGAGGGTTTTATAAATAAGCATCAACCAGAGAGTCTTGAGATGGGTATACAGAGATGACCAGTTTACAGAGGAGTATAGAGGAGTATATAAGGAGCATTAGTGACAAACATGATGGCCGAATGGTAAAGAACATCTAGCTGCTCGAGAGCACCCTTACCTGCCTATCTATAAATTATGTCTCCGTAATCTAGCATGGGTAGGATGGTCATCTGAATCGGGGTTAGTTTGACAGCTGGGGTTAAAGAGGAGCGATTATGATAGAGGAAACCATATCTAGATTTAACTTTAGCCTGCAGCTTGGATATGTGCTGAGAGAAGGACAGTGCACCGTCTAGCCATACTCCCAAGTACTTGTTTGAGGTGACTACCTCAAGCTCTAAACCCTCAGGAGGTAGTAATCACACCTGTGGGAAGAGGGGCATTCTTCTTACCAAACCACATGACCTTTGTTTTGGAGGTGTTCAGAACAAGGTTCAGGGTAGAGAAAGCTTGTTGTAGAAAATTGTATCATCGGCATATAAATGGATGAGAGAGCTTCCTACCGCCTGAGCTATGTTGTTGATATAAATTGAGAAGAGCGTGGGGACTAGGATAAAGCCTTGGGGTACTCCCTTGGTGGCAGGCAGTGGCTGAGACAGTAGATTTTCTGACTTTATACATTGCACTCTTTGAGAGCGGTAGTTAGCAAATCAGGCCAAAGGACCCACAGAGACGCCAATACTCCTTTGCCGGCCAACAAGAATGATCTACCCTATCAAAAGTTTTGGACTAGTCAATAAAAATAGCAGCAAAATAAAAAAAGAGGAAGACGCATCGGTGATAGTCGCATTAGAAGGGGTGGGAGATGAGGAAATGTTGGAAGGGCAAGGAGGCATGGCTGAGTCAAATAGGAGTCCTTAAGTGGTGCTTAAGTGGTGCTTAACTTCTTGAGTGTAGGGGGCAGGATTTTCGTTTTGCCTAAAAAACGTACCCATTTAAAACGGCCTATTTCTCAGGCCCAGAAACTAGAATATGCATATAATTGTCGGATTTGGATAGAAAACACTCTAAAGTTTCCAAAACTGTCAAAATATTTCATATTTTCCTCCGGCGAAAACCGGAGGAAAATCCAACAAGGATTTTTTTCCTGAAAGCTCTCTGTTCCATTGGTTGCCTTGCCTCCATTTAAAGGGATGTCAACCAGATTCCTTTTCCTATGACTTCAACAAGGTGTGAACAGTCTTTAGACATAGTTTCAGGCTTTTATTTTGAAAAATGAGCGAGAAAGATCACATCGCATCAGTGGATAGCTGGGTGTTCGCAGAGTTTTTCTTGCCCAACAGAGTGGGGCAGCCATGGTCTCTCCCTCTCCTATTGAAAAAGCTACAGTCCCGGTTGATATATTATCGATTATATATTTTAAAAACAACCTGAGGATTGATTATAAAAAATGTTTGACATGTTTCTGTGGACATTACGGATACTATTTGGATTTTTTTGTCTGCGATGTTGTGACCGCTCGAGCCTGTGGATTTCTGAACATAACGCGCCAAACAAATAGAGGTATTTTGGATATAAAAATAATCTTTATGGAACAAAAGGAACATATTATTCTCGTGTGTACAAACATCCGAAGATCATCAAAGTTAAGAGATTTAATTGATTGCTTATCTGGCTTTCGTGACCAATCTACTTGGCTAGTAGCTGTTTGTAATATTTTGTCTACTGAGAGAGATGTTCTTACATAAACGCTTGTCATGCTTTCGCCGAAAAGATTTATTGAAATCGGACACCCCAGGTGAATTAACAACAAGCAAAGCTGTGTTTGGCTAAATCGCAATTATGATTTCATGAAAATTGAATATTTTTAGTAATTTAATTTGAATTTGGCGCTCTGCAATTCAGAGGGTGTTGATGAAAATGATCCCGCTAACGGTTAGTTAAAGAGCTCAGCCATGTGCTTCTTGTCAGTAATGTTAGGTTCTAATTCTCAGAGTAAAAAAACAGCAGGCACTATGAAAGCTCAGACCAAGTTTATTCTTCACAGATGATCAATACCGCTGCATTAGACAAAAACAAGCATTGATATTTAATCCTTTCTCCTATGCTGAGTCTGCTCCTACACACCTGAACAGCCAATGCACCTCTGTTGCTCAACAGAAACTTAGTGATATTTGTTCTTCCTCAATTCATCTAACCTGACCCCTACCCCAAAGTGCTCACTCCTCCCCAACTCAAGACTGTCATGGTGATTGGTACCAGACTGTGTCTGTAACGATGTTCGTCTGAGGAAGAGGAGAGGCAGCGTGCTTCACACTTCCTTTAATAAACTGAACACTAAATACAAAAGAACAAGAGAATAAATGAAAACCGAAACAGTCCCGTATTGTGCAAACACTGAAACGGAAAACAACTACCCACAATCCATAGTGGGAAAACAGGCTGCCTAAGTATGGTTCTCAATCAGAGACAATGATTGACAGCTGCCTCTGATTGGGAACCATACCAGGCCAAACACCTAGAAATATAACACACAGAACAAAACATAGAATGCCCAACCCAACTCACGCCCTGACCAAACTAAAATAGAGACATAAAAAAAAGGAACTAAGGTCAGAGCGTGACAGTGTCTCTTCTCTTCCCAGAGGATCCCCCAATAGGATCCCTGATGGCTGACAATGACATATCCTGACATAATGTAAACGTTATACATTACCCTCTCTCCCTCAGTGACATATCCTGACATAATGTAAATGTTATACATTACCCTCGCTCCCTCAGTGACATATCCTGACATAATGTAAACGTTATACAATACCCTCTCTCCCTCAGTGACATATCCTGACATAATGTAAACGTTATACTTTACCCTCTCTCCCTCAGTGACATATCCTGACATAATGTAAATGTTATACATTACCCTCTCTCCCTCAGTGACATATCCTGACATAATGTAAACGTTATACATTACCCTCTCTCCCTCCGTGACATATCCTGACATAATGTAAACGTTATACTTTACCCTCTCTCCCTCAGTGACATATCCTGACATAATGTAAATGTTATACATTACCCTTCTCACTCAGTGACATATCCTGACATAATGTAAACGTTATACATTACCCTCTCTCCCTCCCTTAAGTTAATACTTTGTAGCGCCACCTTTTGCTGCGATTACAGCTGTAAGTCGCTTGGGGTATGTCTCTATCAGTTTTGCACATCGAGAGACTGACATTTTTTCCTATTCCTCCTTGCAAAACAGCTCGAGCTCAGAGAGGTTGGCTGGAGAGCATTTGTGAACAGCAGTTTTCAGTTCTTTCCACATATTCTCGATTGGATTCAGGTCTGGACTTTGACTTGGACATTCTAACACCTGGATATGTTTATTTTGTTATATCTTTATGTTTGAAGCCTGAAATGTGGCAAAAGGTTGCAAAGTTCAAGGGGGCCGAATACTTTCGCAGGGCACTGTATATGATATAAATATAAATATAATATAAATATAAATATATATATAAATAGAATATAAATATAAATATAATATAAATATAAATATATATATAAATATAATATAAATATAAATATAATATAAATATAAATATACATATGTGTAACTGATTGAAGGTCGTGTCGAAGTATAAAATGGATTTACATCATGCAGAGGCCAAAGAGAAGCCATATTTATTATTTATTTTTACTTGAGTTTAATTGTCTCGTGATTAAAGACAGACCAAGGTGCAGAGTGTATAGAACTCCACATCTTTATTTCGGTGAGTTCCATTGTCACGCCTTGGTCTTAGTATTTTGTGTTTTTAGTTAATTAGTTGGTCAGGCCAGGATGTGACATGGGTTTATGTTATTGTGTTGTCGTATTGTTATTTTTTGTAGGCATTGGGATTGTGGTTGATTAGGGGTGTGTTTTGTTTAGGTTTGGCTGCCTGAGGCGGTTCTCAATCAGAGTCAGGTGATTCTTGTTGTCTCTGATGGGGAACCGTATTTAGGTAGCCTGGGTTTCACTGTGTATTTCGTGGGTGATTGTTCCTGTCTCTGTGTAGTTTCACCAGATAGGCTGTAATTAGGTTTCACGTTCCGTTTTGTTGTTATTTATTTATATCAGTTAGTTCATGTACCGCGATTCATTCATTTGATAAACATGAGTAACCAACATGCTGCATTTCGGTCCGACTCTCTATCAACAAACGAAGAACGTAGTTACAGATTCACCCACCACACACGGACCGAGCAGCGTGTTAACAGGCAGGAGCCACAGGAGAGGCAACAGAAGCAGCTTCAGTGGGAGAGGCTGCACCACTTGGAGAATTGGACATGGGAGGAAGAACTGGACGGAAAAGGACCCTGGGCTCAGCCTGGTGAATATCGCCGCCCCAAGGAGGAACTAGATGCGGCTAAAGCGGAGAGGCGCTGGTATGAGGAGGCAGCACAGCGACGTGGATGGAAGCCTGAAATCAGCCCCAAAAATTTCTTGGGGGGGGGGGGGCTTTCAGGGAGTATGGCGACGCCAGGTAGGAGACCTGCGCAAACTCCCTGTGCTTGCCGGGGGGCTAGAGAGATTGTGGTTGATTAGGGGTGTGTTTAGTTTAGGTTTGGCTGCCTGAGGCGGTTCTCAATCAGAGTCAGGTGATTCTTGTTGTCTCTGATGGGGAACCGTATTTATTTACCGCGATTCATTCATTTAATAAACATGAGTAACATGAGTAACCAACACGCTGCATTTCGGTCCGACTCTCTTTCGACAAACGAAGAACGTTGTTACATCAATGCATTTCATTAATCACATACACATATGGGGGTGCACGTGCACAATCACACATGTTCACACACAGCAAAATCACAACGTAGTTAATAAGGACACAGAAAGCAAACAGAGAAACATGTATCCTCTAATGGCCATTAATTACAACTCTTCCGTTTGTCATTGGGGAGAGGAAGGGAAGTCTTACACACACACACACACACACACACACACACACACACACACACACACACAGTCCCACGTGCACACACACACACACACAGTCCCACGTGCACACACACACACACACAGTCCCACGTGCACACACACACACACACACACACACACACACACACACACACACGTGCACACACACACAGAGTCACGACAGGAAAATAACATCCAGATCAGTGCCACACAGGAAGATGAATCGGTAAGAGAACAACACTAGACTAAATGCTAATACCACCAGTGCTCAAAGCAGAGGGCCCAGGCAGTCAGCTACCTCAGTGTAGAGGTGACTGAGGAGTGATGCTAACTGACTACCTGTCAGCCAGTCTACTGGGGTGACATTGTGTTGTGGTCCATCTGACAGACATGCTGCTGTTGTTTTTTATCGCTATCAGCGTGTGTGTGTGTGCGTGTGTGTGTGTGTGTGTGTGTGTGTGTGTGTGTGTGTGTGTGTGTGTGTGTGTGTGTGTGTGTGTGTGTGTGCGTGCGTGTGTGTGTGCGTGTGCGTGTGCGCGTGAGTGTGTGCGCGTGAGTGTGTGTGTGTGTGTCTGTGTGTGTGAGTGTGTGTGTGTGTGTGTGTGTGTGTGTGTGTGCGCGTGAGTGTGTGTGAACTTTTACGGGTCACTGCCAAAATAATGGAAACACTTGAGTAAACAAGGGAAACAAATTAAATCGAAAGCAGAGGCTTCCACACAGGTGTGGTTCCTGAGTTAATTAAACAATTAACATCTCATCATGTTTAGGGACTTTTTCCACCTGGTATTGCCAACTTAGATGGAAAGCTATTGAGGATGGTAGCTGACTCTATAGCCACTCCATTTTTTCATATTTTTAAGAAAAATGTTTGTCCTCAGACCCGGAGGGAAGCCAGAGTCCTTCCACTACCCAAGAATGGTAAAGCACTGTTTACTGGTTCTTACAGCCGACCAATCGGCTTACTGCAGACTATTAACAAACTTTGGGGAAAAATTGTGTTATACCAGATGCTACTTCTCTGTAAAGAAATTAACAGATTTTCAGCATGCTTATAGAGACGGGCACCCAACATGTACTGCACTGACACAAATTACTGATGATTGGTTGAAAGACATTGATAATAATAAGATTGTGGGAGTTGTACTGTTAGAATTTAGTGCTGTCTTTGATGTTGTTGACCATATCCTGTTGTTATAGATTTTCAACCTCTGGCATATAGTGGATTCAGAGCTACTTTATCTTCATCTTCATCTTCATCTATCCAATAGAATACAGAGGGTTTTCTTTAATTGAAGCTTCTCTAATGTTAATCATGTAAAGTGTGACGTAACGCAAGAGACTGCCTTTTGGGGACCTAAAGCCAGATTTGGTTGAGGGGGCCTGTCATGCCAAGTAGTGTCCCCCTGCCATAAAAAGTAGCGTTAGCTAGCTGGCTAGCTACTGTAACTGTTACTGTAGCTTTCTGTTTGTATGTAGCTTGAATTTCATATCCCTCGAGGAGATTTTATTTTATCTTTCTAACCAAGCGAAGTACTATCCAGGCGAAGTACTATCCAGGCGAAGTACTATCCAGGCGAAGTACTACTGTTCTCGACAAAAGGCGCAACATTCAGAGACATTCACAATTCAGGGTAAGCAGTTCTACGTTATTAGATTACTGGATGGATTTAGCTATGAACAACCAGTTTTCAACAACCATTTTCAATCTAGCTAGTTGGTCATCTACATGTTGCTACCTGTACATATACTTCAGTGGGGACTGCTGAGGGGAGGATGGAACATAATAGTGGCTGGAATGGAGTCAATAGAATGGTATAAAATATGTGGTTGATACCATTCCATTGACTCAATTCCAGATGCCTTTGCTAGACGGAGAGAGAGAGAGAGAGAGAGAGAGAGGAAGAAAGTGAGAAAGGATGAGAGGGAGAGAGTAGGGAGAGGGAGAGGGAGAGAGTAGGGAGAGGGAGAGAGTAGGGAGAGGAAGAAAGTGAGAAAGAAAGGATGAGAGAGAGGGGGAGAGAGAGAGGGGAGAGGGACAGGAGGAAAGTGAGGAAGAAAGGATGAAAGTGATAGAGAGAGAGAGAGAGAGAGAGAGAGAGAGGAAGAAAGTGAGAAAGGATGAAAGTGAGAGAGGGAGAGGGAAAGTGATAGAGAGAGAGAGAGAGAGAGGGGAGAGGGACAGGAGGAAAGCGAGGAAGAAAGGATGAAAGTGATAGAGAGAGAGAGAGAGAGAGAGAGAGAGAGAGAGAGGGGGAGTGGAGGGAGAGGAGGAAAGTGAGAAAGAAAGGATGAAAGTGAGAGAGAGAGAGAGAGAGGGAGATAGGGGGAGTGGAGGGAGAGGAGGAAAGTGAGAAAGAAAGGATTAAAGTGAGAGAGAGAGAGAAGGGAGAGGAAGAAAGTGAGAAAGGATGAAAGTGAGAGAGGGAGAGAGAGAGGGAGAGAGAGAGAGAGAGAGAGAGATGGCAAGAGAGTAACAGAGAGATAAAGACAGCAGTGCAAATGCACTGAAATCCTTGAGTATTTCAACAACTTGCCTCTTCTAACTTGTTAGGCAATCACAAGGATGGCCAGCCACACAGGAGGGTGATTTTCATTAAGGAGGAGAAGGAGGCCATGCTGACCGAGATGCATGCTGGCCATTTCGGAGTGAAGCGCATGATTGCCAAAATCAACCTACGCTTCTTCTGACAGGGAATTGTCAAGGAGGTGGGAATTGTCAAGGAGGTGGAGAGCTGGGCAATTGAAATAACCTTTTGTTAATCAATCGCATTCTATTTTATCTGAAATCATTATGATTTCAATTAATGTCATATCAGAGAGCACACAATGTTTCAATTTGTCACTTTTTGCATAAATGTCAGTACCCTGTCTAGCCTGACAGAAGTTTGAGTGGGTGAAAACTGTGGCGCTGGAGTTGAAGCCCATCAAAGTTTTCACCATGGCAACTGATCGGTAAGTTTCCCAATTAAAATGTTGCCTTGATAAGTTGTTTTGTACTGGTTGCTTTTTTTTGACTGCAGCAGAGTTCAATATCATAGTGTGTGTGTGTGTGTGTGTGTGTGTGTGTGTGTGTGTGTGTGTGTGTGTGTGTGTGTGTGTGTGTGTGTGTGTGTGTGTCAGTATCCTTACAAATATGAACATCTGCATACTGTATGACACAGATACAGGTAAGAATAGAGTCATCTTCTCTCTAGCACTTTAAATGTTAGTGGTGGATCGAACTCTTCACTAAATCCAGGCAACAGCTGGTTTCTGATGGCGACCAATCACTTTACCAATTGGGTGGAGGCAATACTCATTAAGGTCAGTAAAGGAAGAGTATGTGCTTAACGCATTAACTCTTACCCATTAAAAACTTCTTATAGATCGGCATCCCATCAACGGGATAGTTCTAAATCATGCAGCGATTTGTGTCACCATCACAGAACAAAAACATGTTGCTACATACGAGTATCGTACATCATCTGAAAGCTTAAATTAATGTTAATATAACTGCACTTTCCAAATTACATGGCAGTGATGTACAGGGCCATACGCACTACTCTCTGAAGTGCCTTGCGGTCGGAGGCCGAGCAGTTGCCATACCAGGCAGTGATGCACCGGTCAGGCTGCTCTCGATGTTGCAGCTGTAGAACCTTTGAGGATCTCAGGACCCATGCCAAATCTGTTTAGTTTCCTGAGGGGCTTTGTCGTGCCCTCTTCACGGCTGTCTTGGTGTGTTTGGACCAATCTAGTTTGTTGTTGATGTGGACACCAATACATTTTAAGCTCTCAACCTGCTCCACTACAGCACATTTAACATGTTGATAGAGATTTGGTTGAACTGATTTAAGTTACCCTGCATTAAAGTCTCCGGCAACTAGGAGTGCCGCCTCTGGGAAAGTGGTTTCCCGTTTGCTTATTTCCTTATACATCTGACTGAGTGTGGTCTTAGTGCCAGCATCTGTCTGTGGTGGTAAATAAACAGCCATGAAAAGTATAGCTGAGAACTCTCTTGGCAAATAGTGTGGCCTGCAGTTTATCACAATATACTCTACTTCAGTTGAGCAAAATCTAGAGACTTCCTTAGGTTTTGTGCACAGAACACCGCCCCTCGTCTTACCGGAGTGTGCTGTTCTATCCTGCTGGTGCAGCGTGTATCCCGCTAACTGAATATCCATGTCGTCATTCAGCCACGAATCCATGAAGCTTCATGGATATTACAGTTTTATTACAGTTTTTGATGTCCCGATGGTAGGATATTCATGGTCATACCTCGTCTCGTTTATTGGTCAGTGATTGCACATTGGCTAGTAATATTGACGGTAACGGCAGCTTTCCTAGTTGCCTTCTGCGGGTCCGGACAAGGCATCCGGCTCTGCGTTCTCTGCATTGCTTCCTTTTGCGAATAATTGGGATGTCTGCCCTGTGGGGTGTTTGGAGAATATCGTTTGAGTCGTGCTTGTTGTTGTTGTTGTTGAAGAAATCTTTGTCTAATCCGAACTGAGTGAGCGCTGTCTTGATATCCAGAAGCTATTTTCTTACGTAAGATAAGGTTGCAGAAACATTATGTACAATTTTCTTTACAAATATCACGAAAAAAACAAACACATAACAATTGGTTAGGAGACCGTAAATCAGTCATCTCCTCCGGCGCCATTTATCCATCTTTGGTCAGAGAGCGATATCTTCATGGCAGCGGGATGACGCGGGCGGTCTTCACTTGAACCACTCTATCTTTGTCAAATAAGCACCGATCCGGGTCAAACAATAGCCAATGACCTGGGCTTTATGGGAGTATCCGGAAACCCTGTGTTTGTCCCAAAATGTAGGTGTGACAGAGAGTTATGAAGTTATGAAAACTGGTTGTTTTGCGAATGTTGAACTTATAATATGACTACTAATACTGGAAAAGCTAAATCAAAGTCCAAGTGTACGATATTCTTGCAGAAAAATGTAATATGAATGCATGTGTCTCTCACGATTTGCCCAAATGTACCCGGGTGACTTTACACTAAATGTCCAGGAGCTCGGTGATACTTCAAGTTATCCGTCTCAAACTTTGCACATACACTGCTGACATCTTGTGGACACCATCAGAATTACAACCAGAGTGATGGCCAGAACTGGGACCTTTCTCTTTCATTTCAAAATGGTGTTTTTTTTTTTTTTTTTTCTTCTACCATATCTATTGTGTTAAATTCTCCAACATTTACATTTCCACAAACTTCAAAGTGTTTCCTTTCAAATGGTACCAGGAATATGCATATCCTTGCTTCAGGTCCTGGGACTAGACCTGCTTCAGGTCCCCCAGGGACTAGACCTGCTTCAGGTCCCCCAGGGACTAGACCTGCTTCAGGTCCCCCAGGGACTAGACCTGCTTCAGGTCCCCCAGGGACTAGACGTGCTTCAGGTCCCCCATGGACTAGACCTGCTTCAGGTCCCCCAGGGATTAGACCTGCTTCAGGTCCCCCAGGGACTAGACCTGCTTCAAGTCCCCCAGGGACCTAAAAAGGAGGGAGAAGAGAGAGAGTCTGTCTTTCCTCTAAATATATCATACTCTACCATATGCACATGCTGCTTGCTTAGCGAGTACCACTTCCTCTCCATTCGAATCACACCGAAGCCTTGCTAGCACACGTGCCCACCCTCCTGAAGCGTTTTACCAGTCGGTAAGTGCTACATACATACACACACATACATATATACACAGACATACACGCACAACTACACATACATATATATATATATATATATATATATATATATATATATATATATATATATATATATTAATTGTATCTCTATTTCTGCTTTTTGTGACTCTCTTTGGCTGGAAACAATGGCTGTGTTTTTGTGACTAGGCACTGACCTAACATAATCACATGGTATGCTTTCGTCGTAAAGACTTTTTGAAATCGGACACTGTGGTGGGATTAACAACAAGTTTCTTTAAAATGGTGTATAATACTAGTATGTTTGAGGAATTTTAATTATGAGATTTCTGTTGTTTGATATTTGACGCCCTGCACTTGCAATGGCTGTTGTCAAATCGATCCCGTTAATGGGATTTCAGCCGTAAGAAGTCTTTAAGCCCCTAAACAAGATCTGGTCCCTTCAAATGTCACAAATAGTAAAAAGAAAAATATTATAATAATCCACCTGTGGGCAATCTAAGTGTCACATGATCTGTCACATGATCTCAGGATATAGAAACCTGTTCTGAAAGGCCCTAAAGTCTGTAACACCACTAAGCAAGGGGCACCACCAAGCAAGCGGCACTATGAAGACCAAGGAGCTCTCCAAACAGGTCAGGGACAAAGTTGTGGAGATGTACAGATCAGGGTTGGGTTATAAAACAATATCAAACTTTGAACATCCTATGGAGCACGATTAAATCCAACATAAAAAATGGAAAGAATATGGCACCACAACAAACCAGGCAAGGAGGGCATTAATCAGAGAGGCAACCAAGAGACCAAAGATAACCCTGAAGGTGCTGCAAAGCTCCACAGTGGAGATTGGAGTATCTGTCCATAGGTCCACTTTAAGCTGTACACTCCACAGAGCTGGGCTTTATGGAAGAGTGGTCAGAAAAATATAAGCAAGCATGTTTGGTGTTCGCCAAACGGCATGTGGGAGACTCCCCAAACATATGGAAGAAGGTACTCTGGCAAGATCAAACTACAATTGAGCTTTTGGGCCAACAAGGAAAATGCTATGTCTGGCCCACCAACACTCAATGACCATTAATCAGAGAGGCAACAAAGAGACCAAAGACAACACTGAAGGAGCTGCATAGCTCCACAGCGGAGATTCGAGTATCTGTCAGTAACGGTTTTCTTCCGTTGAAGGAGAAGAGGACCAAAATGCAGCGTGGTTAGTGTTCAACATCTTTAATATCGACGATAAACGAGAACACTACAAAATACAAAACAACAAAAATGAAAACCAAAACAGTCCTATCTGGTGCAATGACACAAAGACAGAAGACAATCACCCACAAAATACCCAAAGAACATGGCTGCCTAAATATGGTTCCCAATCAGAGACAACGATAAACACCTGCCTCTAATTGAGAACCAATCTAGGCAACTATAGACTTCCATAAACACCTAAACTAGAAAACACCCCATAAACATACAAAACCCCTAGACCAGGCAAAACACATAAATCCCCTATGTCACACCCTGACCTAACCAAAATAATAAAGAAAACTAAGATAACTAAGGCCAGGGCGTGACACTGTCCATAGGACAACGTTAAACCATATGCTCCACAGAGCTGGGCTTTACGGAAGGGTGGCCAGAAAAAAGCCATTGCTTAAAGATAAAAATTAGCAAAAACATTTGGTGTTCGCCAAAAGGCATGTTGGACACTCTGGTCAGATGAGACTAAAATTGAGCTTTTTTGCCATCAAGAAAAATGCTGTCTGGCACAAACCCAACACCTCTCATCACCCCGAGGACCCTATCCCCACAGTGAAGCATGGTGGTGGCAGCATCATGATGTGGGTTTGATTGTCATTGGCAGGGACTGGGAAACTGGTCAGAATTGAAGAAATGATGGATGGCGCTAAATACAGGGAAATTATTGAGGGAAACCTGTTTCAGTCTTCCAAAGATTTGAGACTGGGACGGAGGTCCACCTTCCAGCAGGACAATGACCCTAAGCATACTACTAAATAAACACTTGAGTGGTTTAAGGGGAAACATTTAAATGTCTTGGAATTGCCAAGTCAAAGCCCAGACATCAATCGAATTGAGACGTTTTGGCATGACTTAAAGATTGCTGTATACCAGCGGAACCCATCCAACTTGAAGGAGCTGGAGCAGTTTTGCCTTAATTAATAAAGAATGAGCAATAATTTCAGTGGCTAGATGTGCCAAGCTTATAGGGACATACCCCAAGAGACTTGCAGTTGTATTTGCTGCAAAAAATGTCTCTACAAAGTATTGGCCTTGGGTGGGTGAATAGTTATGCACGCTCAAGTTTTCAGTTTTTTTGTCATTTCTTGTTTGTTTCACAATAAAAAAAAACAGAATCTTCAAAGTGGTAGGCATGTTGTGAATCAAATGATACAAACCCCCCAAAAATCTATTTTAATTCCAGGTTGTAAGGCAACAATATAGAAAAATTACAAGTGGGTGAATACTTTCGGAAGCCAATGTGCATAAACACACACACACACACACACACACACACACACACACACACACACACACACACACACACACACACACACACACACACACACACACACACACACACACACACACACACACACACACATACATACACACACACACACACACACAGACAGAAACTAAGACACTCACACACACACACACACACACACACACACACACACACACACACAGACAGAAACTAAGACACTCACACACACACACACACACACACACACACACACACACACACACGAACACACACACACACACACACACACACACACACACACACACACACACACACACACACACACACACACACACACACGAACACACACACACACACACACACACACACACACACACACACACACACACACAGACAGAAACTAAGACACTCACACACACACACACACACACACACAGACAGAAACTAAGACACTCACACACACACACACACAAACACACACACACACAGACAGAAACTAAGACATTCACACACACACACAGAAACTCACACACACGCACACAAACTCACACACTCACACACAGACAGAAACTCACACACTCACACACACACACACAGAAACTCACACACACGCACACAAACTCACACACTCACACACAGACAGAAACTGACACACTCACACACACAGCCACACACACACAGACAGAAACTCACACAACCACACACACAAAGCCACACAATCACAGACAGAAACACACACACACACACACACACACACACACGAACACACACACACACACACACACACACACACACACACACACACACACACACAGACAGAAACTAAGACACTCACACACACACACACACAAACACACACACACACAGACAGAAACTAAGACATTCACACACACACACAGAAACTCACACACACGCACACAAACTCACACACTCACACACAGACAGAAACTCACACACTCACACACACACACACAGAAACTCACACACACGCACACAAACTCACACACTCACACACAGACAGAAACTGACACACTCACACACACAGCCACACACACACAGACAGAAACTCACACAACCACACACACAAAGCCACACAATCACAGACAGAAACACACACAAAGACAGAAACACATACACAAACATCCACACACACACTCATGCCAGGGCCAGTTAATAATTCTATCCATTATCCCCTGGCCAGACAGACTTGTTTATTACCTCCCTTATCGATCTCATCAGTAATTTAACAACGCTCATCATCATTGGCTAATGGCTGGGGGGCCTCTACTGGGTCCCTGTACTGTGTGTGTGTGTGTGTGTGTGTGCGTGCGTGCGTGCGTGTGTGTGTGTGTGTGTGGAAAAAGAGATGCACACTGTTTTTATGACAAGAATGCAGGTTCTCCATGTCTCTGGGTTTCAAGCAAATAATTAAAGTAAAATAGTCTTCATGTGTGTTGCATGAAATGCAGGGGCCATCAAGCAGTTTACCAAACTGAACAAAGTGTTGTGCCTAGTCTCTGGGATGATATAACAGACACAATTGTCTCCGATGTCTAAAAGTCATGCACAGTGCAGAAGTTAAAATGGAAAAAAAATGGGATTTGGAGAGGGAATATGACAATCCAGCCTGGTAATCCCATGAGAGGAGTAAAAATTACAGACGAGACAGAATATAAATGTCAGGAGGTACGCCAGCTATTGTCTACTCTATTGTCTACTCTATTATCTACTCTATTGTCTACGCTATTGTCTACTCTATTATCTACTCTATTGTCTACTCTATAGTCTACTCTATAGTCTACTCTATTATCTAATATATAGTCTACTCTATTATCGACTCTATAGCCTACTCTAGTCTACTCTATAGTCTACTCTATAGTCTACTCTATTATCTAATCTATAGTCTACTCTATTATCTACTCTATAGTCTACTCTATTGTCTACTCTCTTATCTACTCTATATTCTACTCTATAGTATACTCTATTATCTACTCTATAGTCTACTCTATCGTCTACTCTATAGTCTACTCTATAGTCTACTCTATTATCTACTCTATTGTCTATTCTATTGTCTACTCTATAGTCTACTATATCTACTCTATAGTCTACTCTATAGTCTACCCTATTGTCTACTCAATAGGCTACTATATCTACTCTATAGTCTACTCTATTATCTACTCTATAGTCTACTCTATAGTCTACTCTATTATCTACTCTATAGTCTACTCTATAGTCTACTCTATTGTCTACTCTATCATCTACTCTATTGTCTCCTCTATAGTCTACTCTATAGTCTACTTTATTGTCTACTCTATAGTCTAGTCTATAGTCTACTCTATTGTCTCCTCTATAGTCTACTCTATTGTCTACTCTATAGTCTACTTTATTGTCTACTCTATAGTCTAGTCTATAGTCTACTCTATTGTCTCCTCTATAGTCTACTCTATAGTCTACTCTATAGTCTACTTTATTGTCTCCTCTATAGTCTACTCTATAGTCTACTCTATAGTCTACTCTATAGTCTACTCTATAGTCTACTCTATAGTCTACTTTATTGTCTACTCTATAGTCTAGTCTATAGTCTACTCTATTATCTACTAAAAATGTGATTTTTATTATCTACCTACAATGTGATTTTCAGGATTTTTTTTCATTTTGTCTGTCATAGTTGAAGTGTACCTATGAGGAAAATTACAGACCTCTCTCATCTTTTTAAGTGGGAGAACTTGCACAATTGGTGGCTGACTAAATACTTTTTTGCCCCACTGTATGTAGCTAGTGAGCTAAGCTGTAGCATTAGCAATATCTTTCAAAATGCGTAAATTCTGGAGATGTTTTAAGGTTCTGCCAATGAGTGTGAAAGTCAGGAATCAGATTCTGACAGTGAGGAGTGGGCCCCCCCAGCCATTGAGAACCCTGAATCTGAGGACCCTGGCCACTGACAAAGTCCCAGTCCCCTTTGAAGATGCTGGTGGTGATGGAAGCAGACAGTGGATGAAGTACAGGAGTTCTGTGGTAGCTGGAAGGCCGCCAGCCATTTCACCCCTCCTGGCCCTGCTGTTTGCTTTGATGAGTCCCAGTCTGGAGTGCAACGCCCCTTGCCATTTCCATCTGAGGCAGAGTGCTTCAAGTTGTTTCTGACAGAAGAGCTGGTGGGAGAAATAGCAGAGACCAATTGCTATCCCTTGGAGCTACAGCAGAAGACAGAGCCAGGAGTGAGGGGGGGACAACCACAATTAGTGCAATGTATACCTTCCTGGTGCCAGTCCTTCTCATGGGGATAGTAAAGAAGAACTCCCTAAGAGAATACTGGAGCACAGATCCTATGTTTGCAACTCCCTTCTTTGCCACCCTCTTTTCCCAAGTCCGCTTCCTAGTTCTGCTGCTATGACTGCTTTTCATCAACAATGCTACTGCCATCCTAAATGACCCGTTATACAAAGTAAGAAAATGTCAACAGCTGGCAGTAAAGTGGCATGACACGCGAGACGTCCGTGTCCTCTCCACTGTCCATACAGCAACCATGTGGGCCACAGGGAAGGTGGACCACCTGACGGGAGAGAGAGAAACAAACCAGACTGTGTGCTTGACTATAACCTCAACACGGGGGCCGTGGATAAGGCGGACATGATAAACAGCTTTGTGGAATGAACTCGGAAAACATCCAAGTGGTATAAGAAGATCTTTTTCCATCTGATCAACACCCTCAATGGCCACATAGCTGGCGGTGAACTGACAGGTGAGATGATTACTGAAAAAGGGATTTTTTTAAAATTGGACATACAGTTCACATGCAAATCACATAGAGAAACTATTAACATTACATCATTTGATAGAAACACAGCCTGGATTTGATCCAGGGTGTCTGTAGCAACGCTTCTCGTATTGAGATGTTGTGCCTTAGACAGCTGCGCCACTTAGGAGTCGTAAGGCCAGGGTAGCTTCAAAATACAACAAGCCAATATTTCTCTAACACAATTAGCATTGTTTTAAAGAGCTAATAGAAGAATGTAGCTAGCTACCTAAGCATTGAATATAACACCATAAAGGTTATGAAATGAGTAACGTTACCTCGCGTGTCCGCAGTTATAATGAATGCCTAATCCAGGCACTTGTCATCTCCCGTCTGGATTACTGCAACTCGCTGTTGGCTGGGCTCCCTGCCTGTGCCATTAAACCCCTACAACTCATCCAGAACGCCGCAGCCCGTCTGGTGTTCAACCTTCCCAAGTTCTCTCACGTCACCCCGCTCCTCCGCTCTCTCCACTGGCTTCCAGTTGAAGCTCGCATCCGCTACAAGACCATGGTGCTTGCCTACGGAGCTGTGAGGGAAACGGCACCGCAGTACCTCCAGGCTCTGATCAGGCCCTACACCCAAGCAAGGGCACTGCGTTCATCCACCTCTGGCCTGCTCGCCTCCCTACCATTGAGGAAGTACAGTTCCCGCTCAGCCCAGTCAAAACTGTTCGCTGCTCTGGCCCCCCAATGGTGGAACAAACTCCCTCACGACGCCAGGACAGCGGAGTCAATCACCACCTTCCGGAGACACCTGAAACCCCACCTCTTCAAGGAATACCTAGGATAAGATAAGTAATCCTTCTCACCACCCCCCCTTAATGATTTAGATGCACTATTGTAAAGTGGCTGTTCCACTGGATGTCAGAAGGTGAATTCACCAATTTGTAAGTCGCTCTGGATAAGAGCGTCTGCTAAATGACTTAAATGTAAATGTAAATGTAATATACACAAAAATATTATGCTGCAGTAGAAACGACATAACACGACATGCAGAAACTATTATAACGTTTTAAGGCACTTACTTTGATAGAAACGCACACATTTGCAAAGGTATTATTGGTAACAAAAACAAATATGACTGAGATGCAGGCAACAGATGAAAAATGTGAACACGTGTGTGCAGGATGGGAGATGAGCAAATGTCTGCAGACTTGAACTGCACAAACAATTGGCAAGTGTTTGGGGAATTTTGTCCGGGTCAGAAATGTCCGCGAAAGTAAAAATGACTACTTTTATGTGAATGAATGGGGCGGAACACAACTCCATTCAAACTGTTCTGAGAAAATAAAAAAACTTGATAGAAAATAATTGACAAGTTGAGAACAGCCTAAAACAGGCTTAATTCCTTGGTTTGAGGGCAGCGTGGATTAAATGTACTGTTGCGTAACAATCACATTCTGGAATGGAGAGAACCTTCTAACATCACATGCTTAAAAAAAACGACCATTAGAGATATTAGAACTCACACTGGGACGACCGTTCGAGATGTTTAGAACTCACGCTGGGACGACCATTAGAGATATTTAGAACTCACGCTGGGACGACCATTAGAGATATTTAGATCTCACGCTGGGGCGACCATTAGAGATATTTAGATCTCACGCTGGGGCGACCATTAGAGATAATTAGATCTCACACTGGGACGACCGTTCGAGATGTTTAGAACTCACACTGGGGCGACCATTAGAGATATTTAGAACTCACACTGGGAAGACCGTTCGAGATATTTAGAACTCACACTGGGGCGACCATTAGAGATATTTAGATCTCACACTGGGACGACCATTAGAGATATTTAGAACTCACGCTGGGGTGACCGTTAGAGATATTTAGAACTCACACTGGGGCGACCATTATAGATATTTAGAACTCACATTGGGATGACAGTTCGAGATATTTAGAACTCACGCTGGGGTGACCATTAGAGATATTTAGAACTCACGCTGGGGCGACCATTAGAGATATTTAGAACTCACACTTGGGCGACCGTTAGAGATATTTAGAACTCACGCTGGGGTGACCGTTAGAGATATTTTGAACTCATACTGGGACGACCGTTAGAGATATTAGAACTCACGCTGGGGCGACCATTAGAGATATTTAGAACTCACACTGGGGCGACATTAGAGATATTTAGAACTCACACTGGGGTGACCATTAGAGATATTTAGAACTCATACTGGGGATACCGTTGAGATATTTCGAACTCATGCTGGGGCGACCGTTAGAGATATTTAGAACTCACACTGGGGCTACCGTTGGGGCGACCATTAGAGATATTTAGAACTCACGCTGGGGCGACCATTAGAGATATTTAGAACTCACACTGGGGCGACCGTTAGAGATATTTAGAACTCACGCTGGGGTGACCGTTAGAGATATTTAGAACTCACACTGGGGCGACCATTAGAGATATTTAGATCTCACACTGGGACGACCATTAGAGATATTTAGAACTCACGCTGGGGCGACCATTATAGATATTTAGAACTCACATTGGGACGACTGTTCGAGATATTTAGAACTCACGCTGGGGTGACCGTTAGAGATATTCAGAACTCACGCTGGGGTGACCGTTGGAGATATTTAGAACTCACACTGGGGCGACCATTAGAGATATTTAGAATTCATACTGGGGCGACCATTAGAGATATTTGGAACTCACACTGGGACGACCGTTCGAGATATTGTGAACTCACACTGGGACGACCGTTAGAGATATTAGAACTCACGCTGGGGCGACCATTAGAGATATTTAGAACTCACACTGGGGTGACCTTTAGAGATATTTAGAACTCACACTGGGACGACCGTTAGAGATATTAGAACTCTCGCTGGGCGACCATTAGAGATATTTAGAACTCACACTGGGGCAACCATTAGAGATAATTAGAACTCACACTGGGGCGACCATTAGAGATATATAGAACTAACGCTGGGGTGACCATTAGAGATATTTAGAACTCACACTGGGGTGACCATTAGAGATAATTAGAACTCACACTGGGACGACCATTAGAGATATTTAGAACTCATACTGGGGCGACCATTAGAGATATTTAGAACTCACACTGGGACGACCATTCGAGATATTTAGAACTCACACTGGGACGACCGTTCGAGATATTTAGAACTCACACTGGGGCGACCGTTAGAGATATTAGAACTCACACTGGGGCGACCATTAGAGATATTTAGAACACACACTGGGCGACCATTAGAGATATTTAGAACTCACGCTGGGGCGACCGTTAGAGATATTTAGAACTCACACTGGGGCTACCGTTGGGGCGACCATTAGAGATATTTAGAACTCACGTTTGGGCGACCATTAGAGATATTTAGAACTCATACTGGGGATACCGTTGAGATATTTCGAACTCATGCTGGGGCGACCGTTAGAGATATTTAGAACTCACGCTGGGGCGACCATTAGAGATATTTAGAACTCACGCTGGGCTACCGTTGGGGCGACCGTTAGAGATATTTAGAACTCACACTGGGGCTACCATTAGAGATATTTAGAACTCACGCTGGGGCGACCGTTAGAGATATTTAGAACTCACACTGGGGCTACCGTTGGGGCGACCATTAGAGATATTTAGAACTCACGCTGGGGCGACCATTAGAGATATTTAGAACTCACACTGGGGCGACCGTTAGAGATATTTAGAACTCACGCTGGGGTGACCGTTAGAGATATTTAGAACTCACACTGGGGCGACCATTATAGATATTTAGAATTCATACTGGGGCGACCATTAGAGATAGTTAGAACTCACACTGGGATGACCGTTCGAGATATTGTGAACTCACACTGGGACGACCGTTCGAGATATTTAGAACTCACACTGGGGCGACCATTAGAGATATTTAGAACTCACACTGGGGTGACCATTAGAGATATTTAGAACTCACACTGGGGAGACCGTTGAGATATTTCGAACTCATGCTGGGGCGACCTTTAGAGATATTTTGAACTCACGCTGGGGCGACCATTAGAGTAATTTAGAACTCACACTGGGAGACCTTTGAGATATTTCGAACTCATGCTGGTTGCGACCTTTAGAGATATTTCGAACTCACGCTGGGGCGACCATTAGAGATATTTAGAACTCACGCTGGGCTACCGTTGGGGCGACCGTTAGAGGTATTTAGAACTCACACTGGGGCTACCATTAGAGATATTTAGAACTCACGCTGGGGCGACCGTTAGAGATATTTAGAACTCACACTGGGGCTACCGTTGGGGCGACCGTTAGAGATATTTAGAACTCACGCTGGGGCGACCGTTGGGGCGACCGTTAGAGATATGTAGAACTCACGCTGGGGCGACCATTAGAGATATTATGAACTCACACTGGGGCGACCGTTAGAGATATTTAGAACTGACGCTGGGGCGACCGTTACAGATATTTAGAACTCACACTGGGGCTACCGTTGGGGCGACCGTTAGAGATATGTAGAACTCACGCTGGGGCGACCATTAGAGATATTTAGAACTCACGCTGGGGTGACCATTAGAGATATTTAGAACTCACACTGGGGCGACCATTAGAGATATTTACAACTCACACTGGGACGACCGTTAGAGATATTAGAACTCACACTGGGGCGACCATTAGAGATATTTAGAACTCACGCTGGGGTGACCATTAGAGATATTTAGAACTCACACTGGGGTGACCTTTAGAGATATTTAGAACTCACACTGGGACGACCGTTAGAGATATTAGAACTCTCGCTGGGGCGACCATTAGAGATATTTAGAACTCACACTGGGGCAACCATTAGAGATAATTAGAACTCACACTGGGGCGACCATTAGAGATATTTAGAACTAACGCTGGGGTGACCATTAGAGATATTTAGAACTCACACTGGGGTGACCATTAGAGATATTTAGAACTCACACTGGGACGACCATTAGAGATATTTAGAACTCATACTGGGGCGACCATTAGAGATATTTAGAACTCACACTGGGACGACCGTTCGAGATATTTAGAACTCACACTGGGACGACCGTTCGAGATATTTAGAACTCACACTGGGGCGACCGTTCGAGATATTAGAACTCACACTGGGGCGACCATTAGAGATATTTAGAACTCACACTGGGGCGACCATTAGAGATATTTAGAACTCACACTGGGGCGACCATTAGAGATATTTAGAACTCACGCTGGGGTGACCATTAGAGATATTTAGAACTCACACTGGGGAGACCGTTGAGATATTTCGAACTCATGCTGGGGCGACCTTTAGAGATATTTCGAACTCACGCTGGGGCGACCATTAGAGATATTTAGAACTCACACTGGGAGACCGTTGAGATATTTCGAACTCATGCTGGTTGCGACCTTTAGAGATATTTCGAACTCACGCTGGGGCGACCATTAGAGATATTTAGAACTCACGCTGGGCTACCGTTGGGGCGACCGTTAGAGATATTTAGAAGTCACACTGGGGCTACCATTAGAGATATTTAGAACTCACGCTGGGGCGACCGTTAGAGATATTTAGAACTCACACTGGGGCTACCGTTGCGGCGACCATTAGAGATATTTAGAACTCACGCTGGGGCGACCATTAGAGATATTTAGAACTCACACCGGGGCTACCGTTGGGGCGACCATTAGAGATATTTAGAACTCACGCTGGGGCGACCATTAGAGATATTTAGAACTCACACTGGGGCTACCGTTGGGGCGACCGTTAGAGATATGTAGAACTCACGCTGGGGCGACCATTAGAGATATTATGAACTCACACTGGGGCGACCGTTAGAGATATTTAGAGCTCACGCTGGGGTGACCGTTAGAGATATTTAGAACTCACACTGGGGCTACCGTTGGGGCGACCGTTAGAGATATTTAGAACTGACGCTGGGGCGACAGTTAGAGATATTTAGAACTCACACTGGGGCTACCGTTGGGGCGACCGTTAGAGATATGTAGAAGTCACGCTGGGGCGACCATTAGAGATATTATGAACTCACACTGGGGCGACCGTTAGAGATATTTAGAACTCACGCTGGGGTGACCATTAGAGATATTTAGAACTCACACTGGGGCGACCGTTAGAGATATTAGAACTCACACTGGGGCGACCATTAGAGATATTTAGAACTCACACTGGGGCGACCATTAGAGATATTTAGAACTCACACTGGGGCGACCATTAGAGATATTTAGAACTCACGCTGGGGTGACCATTAGAGATATTTAGAACTCACACTGGGGAGACCGTTGAGATATTTCGAACTCATGCTGGGGCGACCTTTAGAGATATTTCGAACTCACGCTGGGGCGACCATTAGAGATATTTAGAACTCACACTGGGAGACCGTTGAGATATTTCGAACTCATGCTGGTTGCGACCTTTAGAGATATTTCGAACTCACGCTTGTGCGACCATTAGAGATATTTAGAACTCACGTTGGGCTACCGTTAGGGCGACCGTTAGAGATATTTAGAAGTCACACTGGGAATACCATTAGAGATATTTAGAACTCACGCTGGGGCGACCGTTAGAGATATTTAGAACTCACACTGGGGCTACCGTTGCGGTGACCATTAGAGATATTTAGAACTCACGCTGGGGTGACCATTAGAGATATTTAGAACTCACACTGGGGCTACCGTTGGGGCGACCATTAGAGATATTTAGAACTCACGCTGGGGCGACCATTAGAGATATTTAGAACTCACACTTGGGCGACCGTTAGAGATATTTTGAACTCATACTGGGACGACCGTTAGAGATATTAGAACTCACGCTGGGGCGACCATTAGAGATATTTAGAACGCACACTGGGGCGACATTAGAGATATTTAGAACTCACACTGGGGTGACCATTAGAGATATTTAGAACTCATACTGGGGATACCGTTGAGATATTTCGAACTCATGCTGGGGCGACCGTTAGAGATATTTAGAACTCACACTGGGGCTACCGTTGGGGCGACCATTAGAGATATTTAGAACTCACGCTGGGGCGACCATTAGAGATATTTAGAACTCACACTGGGAGACCGTTGAGATATTTCGAACTCATGCTGGTTGCGACCTTTAGAGATATTTCGAACTCACGCTTGTGCGACCATTAGAGATATTTAGAACTCACGTTGGGCTACCGTTGGGGCGACCGTTAGAGATATTTAGAAGTCACACTGGGAATACCATTAGAGATATTTAGAACTCACGCTGGGGCGACCGTTAGAGATATTTAGAACTCACACTGGGGCGACCATTATAGATATTTAGAACTCACATTGGGACGACTGTTCGAGATATTTAGAACTCACGCTGAGGTGACCGTTAGAGATATTTAGAACTCACGCTGGGGTGACCGTTGGAGATATTTAGAACTCACACTGGGGCGACCATTAGAGATATTTAGAATTCATACTGGGGCGACCATTAGAGATAGTTAGAACTCACACTGGGATGACCGTTCGAGATATTGTGAACTCACACTGGGACGACCGTTCGAGATATTTAGAACTCACACTGGGGCGACCATTAGAGATATTTAGAACTCACACTGGGGTGACCATTAGAGATATTTAGAACTCACACTGGGGAGACCGTTGAGATATTTCGAACTCATGCTGGGGCGACCTTTAGAGATATTTTGAACTCACGCTGGGGCGACCATTAGAGTAATTTAGAACTCACACTGGGAGACCTTTGAGATATTTCGAACTCATGCTGGTTGCGACCTTTAGAGATATTTCGAACTCACGCTGGGCGACCATTAGAGATATTTAGAACTCACGCTGGGCTACCGTTGGGGCGACCGTTAGAGGTATTTAGAACTCACACTGGGGCTACCATTAGAGATATTTAGAACTCACGCTGGGGCGACCGTTAGAGATATTTAGAACTCACACTGGGGCTACCGTTGGGGCGACCGTTAGAGATATTTAGAACTCACGCTGGGGCGACCGTTGGGGCGACCGTTAGAGATATGTAGAACTCACGCTGGGGCGACCATTAGAGATATTATGAACTCACACTGGGGCGACCGTTAGAGATATTTAGAACTGACGCTGGGGCGACCGTTACAGATATTTAGAACTCACACTGGGGCTACCGTTGGGGCGACCGTTAGAGATATGTAGAACTCACGCTGGGGCGACCATTAGAGATATTTAGAACTCACGCTGGGGTGACCATTAGAGATATTTAGAACTCACACTGGGGCGACCATTAGAGATATTTACAACTCACACTGGGACGACCGTTAGAGATATTAGAACTCACACTGGGGCGACCATTAGAGATATTTAGAACTCACGCTGGGGTGACCATTAGAGATATTTAGAACTCACACTGGGGTGACCTTTAGAGATATTTAGAACTCACACTGGGACGACCGTTAGAGATATTAGAACTCTCGCTGGGGCGACCATTAGAGATATTTAGAACTCACACTGGGGCAACCATTAGAGATAATTAGAACTCACACTGGGGCGACCATTAGAGATATTTAGAACTAACGCTGGGGTGACCATTAGAGATATTTAGAACTCACACTGGGGTGACCATTAGAGATATTTAGAACTCACACTGGGACGACCATTAGAGATATTTAGAACTCATACTGGGGCGACCATTAGAGATATTTAGAACTCACACTGGGACGACCGTTCGAGATATTTAGAACTCACACTGGGACGACCGTTCGAGATATTTAGAACTCACACTGGGGCGACCGTTCGAGATATTAGAACTCACACTGGGGCGACCATTAGAGATATTTAGAACTCACACTGGGGCGACCATTAGAGATATTTAGAACTCACACTGGGGCGACCATTAGAGATATTTAGAACTCACGCTGGGGTGACCATTAGAGATATTTAGAACTCACACTGGGGAGACCGTTGAGATATTTCGAACTCATGCTGGGGCGACCTTTAGAGATATTTCGAACTCACGCTGGGGCGACCATTAGAGATATTTAGAACTCACACTGGGAGACCGTTGAGATATTTCGAACTCATGCTGGTTGCGACCTTTAGAGATATTTCGAACTCACGCTGGGGCGACCATTAGAGATATTTAGAACTCACGCTGGGCTACCGTTGGGGCGACCGTTAGAGATATTTAGAAGTCACACTGGGGCTACCATTAGAGATATTTAGAACTCACGCTGGGGCGACCGTTAGAGATATTTAGAACTCACACTGGGGCTACCGTTGCGGCGACCATTAGAGATATTTAGAACTCACGCTGGGGCGACCATTAGAGATATTTAGAACTCACACCGGGGCTACCGTTGGGGCGACCATTAGAGATATTTAGAACTCACGCTGGGGCGACCATTAGAGATATTTAGAACTCACACTGGGGCTACCGTTGGGGCGACCGTTAGAGATATTTAGAACTGACGCTGGGGCGACAGTTAGAGATATTTAGAACTCACACTGGGGCTACCGTTGGGGCGACCGTTAGAGATATGTAGAACTCACGCTGGGGCGACCATTAGAGATATTATGAACTCACACTGGGGCGACCGTTAGAGATATTTAGAGCTCACGCTGGGGTGACCGTTAGAGATATTTAGAACTCACACTGGGGCTACCGTTGGGGCGACCGTTAGAGATATTTAGAACTGACGCTGGGGCGACAGTTAGAGATATTTAGAACTCACACTGGGGCTACCGTTGGGGCGACCGTTAGAGATATGTAGAAGTCACGCTGGGGCGACCATTAGAGATATTATGAACTCACACTGGGGCGACCGTTAGAGATATTTAGAACTCACGCTGGGGTGACCATTAGAGATATTTAGAACTCACACTGGGGCGACCGTTAGAGATATTAGAACTCACACTGGGGCGACCATTAGAGATATTTAGAACTCACACTGGGGCGACCATTAGAGATATTTAGAACTCACACTGGGGCGACCATTAGAGATATTTAGAACTCACGCTGGGGTGACCATTAGAGATATTTAGAACTCACACTGGGGAGACCGTTGAGATATTTCGAACTCATGCTGGGGCGACCTTTAGAGATATTTCGAACTCACGCTGGGGCGACCATTAGAGATATTTAGAACTCACACTGGGAGACCGTTGAGATATTTCGAACTCATGCTGGTTGCGACCTTTAGAGATATTTCGAACTCACGCTTGTGCGACCATTAGAGATATTTAGAACTCACGTTGGGCTACCGTTGGGGCGACCGTTAGAGATATTTAGAAGTCACACTGGGAATACCATTAGAGATATTTAGAACTCACGCTGGGGCGACCGTTAGAGATATTTAGAACTCACACTGGGGCTACCGTTGCGGTGACCATTAGAGATATTTAGAACTCACGCTGGGGTGACCATTAGAGATATTTAGAACTCACACTGGGGCTACCGTTGGTGCGACCATTAGAGATATTTAGAACTCACGCTGGGGCGACCATTAGAGATATTTAGAACTCACACTTGGGCGACCGTTAGAGATATTTTGAACTCATACTGGGACGACCGTTAGAGATATTAGAACTCACGCTGGGGCAACCATTAGAGATATTTAGAACGCACACTGGGGCGACATTAGAGATATTTAGAACTCACACTGGGGTGACCATTAGAGATATTTAGAACTCATACTGGGGATACCGTTGAGATATTTCGAACTCATGCTGGGGCGACCGTTAGAGATATTTAGAACTCACACTGGGGCTACCGTTGGGGCGACCATTAGAGATATTTAGAACTCACGCTGGGGCGACCATTAGAGATATTTAGAACTCACACTGGGAGACCGTTGAGATATTTCGAACTCATGCTGGTTGCGACCTTTAGAGATATTTCGAACTCACGCTTGTGCGACCATTAGAGATATTTAGAACTCACGTTGGGCTACCGTTGGGGCGACCGTTAGAGATATTTAGAAGTCACACTGGGAATACCATTAGAGATATTTAGAACTCACGCTGGGGCGACCGTTAGAGATATTTAGAACTCACACTGGGGCTACCGTTGCGGTGACCATTAGAGATATTTAGAACTCACGCTGGGGTGACCATTAGAGATATTTAGAACTCACACTGGGGCTACCGTTGGGGCGACCATTAGAGATATTTAGAACTCACGCTGGGGCGACCATTAGAGATATTTAGAACTCACACTTGGGCGACCGTTAGAGATATTTTGAACTCATACTGGGACGACCGTTAGAGATATTAGAACTCACGCTGGGGCGACCATTAGAGATATTTAGAACTCACACTGGGGCGACATTAGAGATATTTAGAACTCACACTGGGGTGACCATTAGAGATATTTAGAACTCATACTGGGGATACCGTTGAGATATTTCGAACTCATGCTGGGGCGACCGTTAGAGATATTTAGAACTCACACTGGGGCTACCGTTGGGGCGACCATTAGAGATATTTAGAACTCACGCTGGGGCGACCATTAGAGATATTTAGAACTCACACTGGGGCGACCGTTAGAGATATTTAGAACTCACGCTGGGGTGACCGTTAGAGATATTTAGAACTCACACTGGGGCGACCATTAGAGATATTTAGATCTCACACTGGGACGACCATTAGAGATATTTAGAACTCACGCTGGGGTGACCGTTAGAGATATTTAGAACTCACACTGGGGCGACCATTATAGATATTTAGAACTCACATTGGGACGACTGTTCGAGATATTTAGAACTCACGCTGGGGTGACCGTTAGAGATATTCAGAACTCACGCTGGGGTGACCGTTGGAGATATTTAGAACTCACACTGGGGCGACCATTAGAGATATTTAGAATTCATACTGGGGCGACCATTAGAGATATTTGGAACTCACACTGGGACGACCGTTCGAGATATTGTGAACTCACACTGGGACGACCGTTAGAGATATTAGAACTCACGCTGGGGCGACCATTAGAGATATTTAGAACTCACACTGGGGTGACCTTTAGAGATATTTAGAACTCACACTGGGACGACCGTTAGAGATATTAGAACTCTCGCTGGGGCGACCATTAGAGATATTTAGAACTCACACTGGGGCAACCATTAGAGATAATTAGAACTCACACTGGGGCGACCATTAGAGATATATAGAACTAACGCTGGGGTGACCATTAGAGATATTTAGAACTCACACTGGGGTGACCATTAGAGATAATTAGAACTCACACTGGGACGACCATTAGAGATATTTAGAACTCATACTGGGGCGACCATTAGAGATATTTAGAACTCACACTGGGATGACCATTCGAGATATTTAGAACTCACACTGGGACGACCGTTCGAGATATTTAGAACTCACACTGGGGCGACCGTTAGAGATATTAGAACTCACACTGGGGCGACCATTAGAGATATTTAGAACACACACTGGGGCGACCATTAGAGATATTTAGAACTCACGCTGGGGCGACCGTTAGAGATATTTAGAACTCACACTGGGGCTACCGTTGGGGCGACCATTAGAGATATTTAGAACTCACGTTTGGGCGACCATTAGAGATATTTAGAACTCATACTGGGGATACCGTTGAGATATTTCGAACTCATGCTGGGGCGACCGTTAGAGATATTTAGAACTCACGCTGGGGCGACCATTAGAGATATTTAGAACTCACGCTGGGCTACCGTTGGGGCGACCGTTAGAGATATTTAGAACTCACACTGGGGCTACCATTAGAGATATTTAGAACTCACGCTGGGGCGACCGTTAGAGATATTTAGAACTCACACTGGGGCTACCGTTGCGGCGACCATTAGAGATATTTAGAACTCACGCTGGGGCGACCATTAGAGATATTTAGAACTCACACCGGGGCTACCGTTGGGGCGACCATTAGAGATATTTAGAACTCACGCTGGGGCGACCATTAGAGATATTTAGAACTCACACTGGGGCTACCGTTGGGGCGACCGTTAGAGATATTTAGAACTGACGCTGGGGCGACAGTTAGAGATATTTAGAACTCACACTGGGGCTACCGTTGGGGCGACCGTTAGAGATATGTAGAACTCACGCTGGGGCGACCATTAGAGATATTATGAACTCACACTGGGGCGACCGTTAGAGATATTTAGAGCTCACGCTGGGGTGACCGTTAGAGATATTTAGAACTCACACTGGGGCTACCGTTGGGGCGACCGTTAGAGATATTTAGAACTGACGCTGGGGCGACAGTTAGAGATATTTAGAACTCACACTGGGGCTACCGTTGGGGCGACCGTTAGAGATATGTAGAAGTCACGCTGGGGCGACCATTAGAGATATTATGAACTCACACTGGGGCGACCGTTAGAGATATTTAGAACTCACGCTGGGGTGACCATTAGAGATATTTAGAACTCACACTGGGGCGACCGTTAGAGATATTAGAACTCACACTGGGGCGACCATTAGAGATATTTAGAACTCACACTGGGGCGACCATTAGAGATATTTAGAACTCACACTGGGGCGACCATTAGAGATATTTAGAACTCACGCTGGGGTGACCATTAGAGATATTTAGAACTCACACTGGGGAGACCGTTGAGATATTTCGAACTCATGCTGGGGCGACCTTTAGAGATATTTCGAACTCACGCTGGGGCGACCATTAGAGATATTTAGAACTCACACTGGGAGACCGTTGAGATATTTCGAACTCATGCTGGTTGCGACCTTTAGAGATATTTCGAACTCACGCTTGTGCGACCATTAGAGATATTTAGAACTCACGTTGGGCTACCGTTGGGGCGACCGTTAGAGATATTTAGAAGTCACACTGGGAATACCATTAGAGATATTTAGAACTCACGCTGGGGCGACCGTTAGAGATATTTAGAACTCACACTGGGGCTACCGTTGCGGTGACCATTAGAGATATTTAGAACTCACGCTGGGGTGACCATTAGAGATATTTAGAACTCACACTGGGGCGACCGTTAGAGATATTTAGAACTGACGCTGGGGCGACAGTTAGAGATATTTAGAACTCACACTGGGGCTACCGTTGGGGCGACCGTTAGAGATATGTAGAACTCACGCTGGGCGACCATTAGAGATATTATGAACTCACACTGGGCGACCATTAGAGATATTTAGAACTCATGCTGGGGTGACCATTAGATATATTTAGAACTCACACTGGGGGCGACCATTAGAGATATTTAGAACTCACACTGGGGCGACCATTAGAGATATTTAGAACTCATGCTGGGGTGACCATTAGAGATATTTAGAACTCACACTGGGGAGACCGTTGAGATATTTCGAACTCATGCTGGGACGACCGTTAGAGATATTTAGAACTCACGCCAGGGCGACCATTAGAGATATTTAGAACTCACGCTGGGCTACCGTTGGGGCGACCGTTAGAGATATTTAGAACTCACACTGGGGCTACCATTAGAGATATTTAGAACTCACGCTGGGGCGACCGTTAGAGATATTTAGAACTCAAACTTAGTCTACCGTTGGGGCGACCGTTAGAGATATTTAGAACTCACGCTGGGGCGACCATTAGAGATATTTAGAACTCACACTGGGCCGACCATTAGAGATATTTAGAACTCACGCTGGGGTGACCGTTAGAGATATTTAGAACTCTCGCTGGGGCTACCGTTAGAGATATTTAAAACTCACGCTGGGGCAACCGTTAGAGATATTTAGAACTCACACTAGGCTACCGTTGGGGCGACCGTTAGAGATATTTAGAAGTCACACTGGGGCTACCATTAGAGATATTTAGAACTCACGCTGGGGCGACCGTTAGAGATATTTAGAACTCACACTGGGGCTACCGTTGGGGTGACCGTTTGAGATATTTAGAACTCATGCTGGGGTGACCGTTAGAGATATTTAGAACTCACGCTGGGCTACCGTTGGGGCGACCGTTAGAGATATTTAGAACTCACACTGGGGCTACCATTAGAGATATTTAGAACTCACGCTGGGGCAACCGTTAGAGATATTTAGAACTCACACTGGGGCTACCGTTGGGGTGACCGTTTGAGATATTTAGAACTCATGCTGGGGTGACCGTTAGAGATATTTAGAACTCACGCTGGGCTACCGTTGGGGCGACCATTAGAGATATTTAGAACACACACTGGGGCGACCATTAGAGATATTTAGAACACACACTGGGGCGACCATTAGAGATATTTAGAACTCACGCTGGGGCGACCGTTAGAGATATTTAGAACTCACACTGGGGCTACCGTTGGGGCGACCATTAGAGATATTTAGAACTCACGTTTGGGCGACCATTAGAGATATTTCGAACTCATGCTGGGGCGACCGTTAGAGATATTTAGAACTCACGCTGGGGCGACCATTAGAGATATTTAGAACTCACGCTGGGCTACCGTTGGGGCGACCGTTAGAGATATTTAGAACTCACACTGGGGCTACCATTAGAGATATTTAGAACTCACGCTGGGGCGACCGTTAGAGATATTTAGAACTCACACTGGGGCTACCGTTGGGGCGACCATTAGAGATATTTAGAACTCACGCTGGGGCGACCATTAGAGATATTTAGAACTCACACTGGGGCGACCGTTAGAGATATTTAGAACTCACGCTGGGGTGACCGTTAGAGATATTTAGAACTCACACTGGGGCGACCATTATAGATATTTAGAACTCACATTGGGACGACTGTTCGAGATATTTAGAACTCACGCTGAGGTGACCGTTAGAGATATTTAGAACTCACGCTGGGGTGACCGTTGGAGATATTTAGAACTCACACTGGGGCGACCATTAGAGATATTTAGAATTCATACTGGGGCGACCATTAGAGATAGTTAGAACTCACACTGGGATGACCGTTCGAGATATTGTGAACTCACACTGGGACGACCGTTCGAGATATTTAGAACTCACACTGGGGCGACCATTAGAGATATTTAGAACTCACACTGGGGTGACCATTAGAGATATTTAGAACTCACACTGGGGAGACCGTTGAGATATTTCGAACTCATGCTGGGGCGACCTTTAGAGATATTTTGAACTCACGCTGGGGCGACCATTAGAGTAATTTAGAACTCACACTGGGAGACCTTTGAGATATTTAACTCATGCTGGTTGCGACCTTTAGAGATATTTCGAACTCACGCTGGGGCGACCATTAGAGATATTTAGAACTCACGCTGGGCTACCGTTGGGGCGACCGTTAGAGGTATTTAGAACTCACACTGGGGCTACCATTAGAGATATTTAGAACTCACGCTGGGGCGACCGTTAGAGATATTTAGAACTCACACTGGGGCTACCGTTGGGGCGACCGTTAGAGATATTTAGAACTCACGCTGGGGCGACCGTTGGGGCGACCGTTAGAGATATGTAGAACTCACGCTGGGGCGACCATTAGAGATATTATGAACTCACACTGGGGCGACCGTTAGAGATATTTAGAACTGACGCTGGGGCGACCGTTACATACCTTAAGGGAACATTTCGACAATCACCGTATAGTTAGTGAGAAAGTCCCTATTGGAACTGTACGGTCCCTTACTAGACGTCCGAAAACATTTTAGAAATTCGGGGACGGCGTCGGGCCGAGCGGTAGGGCCAGACCTACCGGGAAGTCATCAAATGAACTTTGTCGGACATTCGGTTTTCGTTTAATAAAATAAACAAATTTTAGCCCATTTTTGCGCAATGCCGAAATATCCCACAAGAGGGCATAAGCAATCATATTGCTATTGGACAAAACATCACGAATCACGACGTGCCATATCTCGGAAACCGAAAATATTTCGAAGCCGAAACTTGGGGGGCGTAGGTTTGGCATTATGGGAAGATGGCCCCGAACAAGATGGCGTCTAGGCCTCAACGGTTTTTGAGTTATGGCCATATTTCTGGGATTAAAGGTCCAAAATGAAAATAGAGAAAAGATTTTTTCACTTCACGTCAAAGTCAAGGAGCCTCCGGTGTCAATAAAAAAAAAAAATCGGCCATTTATCTATCGTCATTTACGAGAAATCGTACGTTGACCAGATCGTGATGTTCAGATATAGGTGTTTTTTTTTTTTTCAACGGTTACAGATCCAGTTGCAGGGTGTTCATACGAGTATTTTTAAAATGTGCTGCGGAGCTCTGCGACATTTCTGTGATTTTCTATGATTTTCTGAAATAACACACACTCACTAAACCCTCCGTAAATAACTCAGTTCTTAACGTAAAGACTTAAAACTCAGGATTCTGTAAAGGCATACCCCAATGAGGATATGAGTTTATTTATAGCTTCCTGTGCCAACCGGAAGTGCCATAATTGGTGTCTCAGGGGCTGTTTGGAAGGGTTAAAAAAATCAGATCTGTCCAAAACTTCATATGTGTGATTAGACAACCCCCATGACACAGAGAGCAGGCAATGGCATAAACATAATCCCAAGGCAGGGCCGAGTCCAACGAGGTGCCCCCTTGACCGTAGCTCACTCGGTCTGAGCGCAGCGACCATGAGAAAAATAGGCCCACAATGAAGCCTGCACCACAATGTCATTGGATTTTGGGTGACAGCGGCGGAACCGTTAGGTTTAGAAGGACAATTCAAACACAGGACTGTTCCTAAGGTCCTCCCGATCTGTGCAAGCCTAACCTTGACTGTGTGGCATTAACCTTTCACAGTTAAAAGAAGGTGTTTACAAAAAAACAGTGTGCATTGACTTCTCTCCCCATAGGAATACATTGCCTGCTCCCCTAAATACAACCTGGGGTCTTTATGGGTTATGAATGCTGTATGAACCTGTCTTCTATGACATTCCATCAGACCACTATGAGGTCTACCTGTGTCGATTCTAAGCTTCCTGGAGCAACCGGAAGTGGTTAGATTGACCCAAAAGGTATTTGGATGTACATCACCTCGAAAGGTGCCGAGGCCTCTGCATTTTTCAACCCTGTGTAGATCAGTCAATTCTCAACTTAAAGACTTAAAACTCAGGATTCCCTAGGTTTCTATGTCAGTCAAGACATGTGTGTATTTATAGCTTCCTGTGCCAACCGGAAGTGCCATAATTGGTGACTCAGGGGCTGTTTGGAAGGGTTAAAAAAATCAGATCTGTCCAAAACTTCATATGTGTGATTAGACAACCCCCATGAACTGTAAATCAGTCATTTTTCCCAACAGATGTCAAAGAAAAGCTCTCACACACACACACAGCAAGGATGGAGTGACAAAGCGTGGTGTTTAAAGACACAGAGAGCAGGCAATGGCATAAACATAATCCCAAGGCCGTGCCGAGTCCAACGAGGTGCCCCTCTTGACCGTAGCTCGCTCGGTCTGAGCGCAGCGACCATGAGAAAAATAGGCCCACAATGATGCCTGCACCACAATGTCATTGGATTTTGGGTGACAGCGGCGGAACCGTTAGGTTTAGAAGGACAATTCAAACACAGGACTGTTCCTAAGGTCCTCCCGATCTGTGCAAGCCTAACCTTGACTGTGTGGCATTAACCTTTCACAGTTAAAAGAAGGTGTTTACAAAAAAACAGTGTGCATTGACTTCTCTCCCCATAGGAATACATTGCCTGCTCCCCTAAATACAACCTGGGGTCTTTATGGGTTATGAATGCTGTATGAACCTGTCTTCTATGACATTCCATCAGACCACTATGAGGTCTACCTGTGTCGATTCTAAGCTTCCTGGAGCAACCGGAAGTGGTTAGATTGACCCAAAAGGTATTTGGATGTACATCACCTCGAAAGGTGCCGAGGCCTCTGCATTTTTCAACCCTGTGTAGATCAGTCAATTCTCAACTTAAAGACTTAAAACTCAGGATTCCCTAGGTTTCTATGTCAGTCAAGACATGTGTGTATTTATAGCTTCCTGTGCCAACCGGAAGTGCCATAATTGGTGTCTCAGGGGCTGTTTGGAAGGGTTAAAAAAATCAGATCTGTCCAAAACTTCATATGTGTGATTAGACAACCCCCATGAACTGTAAATCAGTCATTTTTCCCATAAAAATTCAAAGGAAAAATAAATCACACAGATACACAACTTGGATGGAGGGACGTATTGGGGTGTGTAGAGACTGACAGTGCCTCCAATAGTTAGCTTTGTTCGAGCTAAAAAAGAACCGTCAGACCTAGAGTTCCGAAACTTTAGAATCCTGTTCTAGACCTCAGGTAGATAGTGCGTGGTGAGTTACGGCGCTCTAGGAGGTTCTCGGACCGAGAAACAGCGTCGAACATTTGCAATGACTTCAATTCATTTTGACCATTACGAAAATGGCGACATTTAGAAATGTCCCAGAGACACAAGACTAGGTGCATTGTGACCGTCTCTGCCCATAGAGACAGAACCCAACATCTCGGTCCGATAGCTCATTCAAGGACCCCGTAGCAAGGCATTGAAAAAAGTGGATTTTCAGCACCAATTAGGCTTTTACTCGGACACCAAATGACCTATCGGGCCGAAACTCGGGATTCGGGGTCGCCTCACATAGGACTACACATAATGTCCGAACTGGCCCCGCAGCTAGAAAGTAACTATGTGTTTTATGGTTTTTTAATGTTTTGTACCGAAGGCCTTGTGAATTTTGGGCCAGCTCTGAAGTATGTTATACTTGGCTCCTAAATGAGTTGGGAAAAGTGGGTTTGGTGTCAGTTTGTATCAGTTTGGTGTCAGAATGATATCAAATTGACTGATGGACGGTGACTTGCAGGTGACTCTTGTCCATTAGCAATATGTTTAAGTGGTGAGGTACCATCACCAAAAGCGACATTCTGAAATCAACCCAAACGAGCCATGGAGAGGTACCAGTATCACTGCCCAGCCATCCTGAGGTCATCGGGCCAGTCAATTTGGCATTCCTGCATGATTTTTATGGCATGACAAATTGGTGATGGTGACTGCCCAGTTAACCATATGGCAAATGCACAGTGACTTTGCAAAAGTGAGAAAACATGACCAAATGGACATTCTGAAATCAACCCTAACGAGTGATGGAGAGGTACCAGAATCACTGCCAAGCCATCCCGAGTTCATCGGGCCAGTCAATTTGGCATTCCTGCAAAAATTTTCAGTGACTTTGAAAAAGTAAGGAACATTTGCAATATGTTTTAACAGTGAGGTACCATCACCAAAAGCGACATTCTGAAATCAACCCAAACGAGCGATGGAGAGGTACCAAAATCACTGCCCAGCCATCCTGAGGTCATCGGGCCAGTCAATTTGGCATTCCTGCATGATTTTTATGGCATGACAAATTGGTGATGGTGACTGCCCAGTTAACCATATGGCAAATGCACAGTGACTTTGCAAAAGTGAGAAAACATGACCAAATGGATATTCTGAAATCAACACAAACGAGTGATGGAGAGGTACCAGAATCACTGCCAAGCCATCCCGAGGTCATCGGGCCAGTCAATTTGGCATTCCTGCAAAAATGTTCAGTGACTTTGCAAAAGTAAGGAACATTTGCAATATGTTTTAACAGTGAGGTACCATCACCAAAAGCGACATTCTGAAATCAACCCAAACGAGCCATGGAGAGGTACCAGTATCACTGCCCAGCCATCCCGAGGTCATCGGGCCAGTCAATTTGGCATTCCTGCAAAAATTTTCAGTGACTTTGCAAAAGTAAGGAACATTTGCAATATGTTTTAACAGTGAGGTACCATCACCAAAAGCGACATTCTGAAATCAACCCAAACGAGCCATGGAGAGGTACCAGTATCACTGCCCAGACATCCCTATGTCATCGGGCCAGTCAATTTGGCATTCCTGCATGATTTTTATGGCATGACAAATTGGTGATGGTGACTGCCCAGTTAACCATATGGCAAATGCACAGTGACTTTGCAAAAGTGAGAAAACATGACCAAATGGACATTCTGAAATCAACCCTAACGAGTGATGGAGAGGTACCAGAATCACTGCCAAGCCATCCCGAGTTCATCGGGCCAGTCAATTTGGCATTCCTGCATGATTTTTATGGCATGACAAATTGGTAATGGTGACTGCCCAGTTAACCATATGGCAAATGCACAGTGACTTTGAAAGAGTGAGAAAAATCACCAAATGGACATTCTGGAATCAACCCTAACGAGTGATGGAGAGGTACCAGAATCACTGCCAAGCCATCCCGAGTTCATCGGGCCAGTCAATTTGGCATTCCTGCAAAAATTTTCAGTGACTTTGCAAAAGTAAGGAACATTTGCAATATGTTTTAACAGTGAGGTACCATCACCAAAAGCGACATTCTGAAATCAACCCAAACGAGCGATGGAGAGGTACCAGTATCACTGCCCAGCCATCCTGAGGTCATCGGGCCAGTCAATTTGGCATTCCTGCATGATTTTTATAGCATGACAAATTGGTGATGGTGACTGCCCAGTTAACCATATGGCAAATGCACAGTGACTTTGAAAGAGTGAGAAAAATCACCAAATGGACATTCTGAAATCAACCCAAACGAGCCATGGAGAGGTACCAGTATCACTGCCCAGCCATCCCGAGGTCATCGGGCCAGTCAATTTGGCATTCCTGCAAAAAAATTTTGTGACTTTGCAAAAGTAAGGAACATTTGCAATATGTTTAAGCGGTGAGTTACCATCACCAAAAGCGACATTCTGAAATCAACCCAAACGAGCCATGGAGAGGTACCAGTATCACTGCCCAGCCATCCCGAGGTCATCGGGCCAGTCAATTTGGCATTCCTGCAAAAATTTTCAGTGACTTTGCAAAAGTAAGGAACATTTGCAATATGTTTTAACAGTGAGGTACCATCACCAAAAGCGACATTCTGAAATCAACCCAAACGAGCGATGGAGAGGTACCAGTATCACTGCCCAGACATCCCTATGTCATCGGGCCAGTCAATTTGGCATTCCTGCATGATTTTTATGGCATGACAAATTGGTGATGGTGACTGCCCAGTTAACCATATGGCAAATGCACAGTGACTTTGCAAAAGTGAGAAAACATGACCAAATGGACATGATGAAATCAACACAAACAATGGCATGACCATAGTGTCCAGACTGTGCCGAGTCCAACGAGGTGCCCCACTTGACCGTAGCTCGCTCGGTCTGAGCGCGGCGACCATGAGAAAAATAGGCCCAATATTAAGCCTTCACCAGTACGTCATTTGATTTTGGGTGACAGCGGCGGAACCGTTAGGTTTAGAAAGACAATTCAACCACAGGACTGTTCCTAAGGTCCTCCTGATCTGTCCAAGCCTATCCTTGACCGTGTGACATTAACCCTTCACAGTCAAAAGAAGGTGTTTACATAAAAACAGTGTTCATTGACTTCTCTCCCCATAGGAATATATTGGCTGCTCCACTAAATACAACCTGGAGTCTATATGGGTTATGAATGTTGTATGAACCTGTCTTTGGTACCAGTCCATCAGACCACTATAAGGTCTACCTGTGTCGATTCTAAGCTTCCTGGACCAACCGGAAGTGGTTCAAATCGCCCTAAAAGTGTATACCCATACACTGCCTGCAATTTGATGGACATATTGCATTGAACCCTGTGTAAATCAGTCAGTTTTCATGGTAAAGACTTAAAACTCAGGATTCTCTAATGGAATAGCCCAATGAGGATGTATGTTGAGTTACAGCTTCCTGTGCCAACCGGAAGTGCCATAATTGGTGACTCAGGGGCTGTTTGGAAGGGTTAAAAAAATCAGATCTGTCCAAAACTTCATATGTGTGATTAGACAACCCCCATGAACTGTAAATCAGTCATTTTTCCCAACAGATGTCAAAGAAAAGCTCTCACACACACACACAGCAAGGATGGAGTGACAAAGCGTGGTGTTTAAAGACACAGAGAGCAGGCAATGGCATAAACATAATCCCAAGGCCGTGCCGAGTCCAACGAGGTGCCCCTCTTGACCGTAGCTCGCTCGGTCTGAGCGCAGCGACCATGAGAAAAATAGGCCCACAATGATGCCTGCACCACAATGTCATTGGATTTTGGGTGACAGCGGCGGAACCGTTAGGTTTAGAAGGACAATTCAAACACAGGACTGTTCCTAAGGTCCTCCCGATCTGTGCAAGCCTAACCTTGACTGTGTGGCATTAACCTTTCACAGTTAAAAGAAGGTGTTTACAAAAAAACAGTGTGCATTGACTTCTCTCCCCATAGGAATACATTGCCTGCTCCCCTAAATACAACCTGGGGTCTTTATGGGTTATGAATGCTGTATGAACCTGTCTTCTATGACATTCCATCAGACCACTATGAGGTCTACCTGTGTCGATTCTAAGCTTCCTGGAGCAACCGGAAGTGGTTAGATTGACCCAAAAGGTATTTGGATGTACATCACCTCGAAAGGTGCCGAGGCCTCTGCATTTTTCAACCCTGTGTAGATCAGTCAATTCTCAACTTAAAGACTTAAAACTCAGGATTCCCTAGGTTTCTATGTCAGTCAAGACATGTGTGTATTTATAGCTTCCTGTGCCAACCGGAAGTGCCATAATTGGTGACTCAGGGGCTGTTTGGAAGGGTTAAAAAAATCAGATCTGTCCAAAACTTCATATGTGTGATTAGACAACCCCCATGAACTGTAAATCAGTCATTTTTCCCAACAGATGTCAAAGAAAAGCTCTCACACACACACACAGCAAGGATGGAGTGACAAAGCGTGGTGTTTAAAGACACAGAGAGCAGGCAATGGCATAAACATAATCCCAAGGCCGTGCCGAGTCCAACGAGGTGCCCCGCTTGACCGTAGCTCGCTCGGTCTGAGCGCAGCGACCATGAGAAAAATAGGCCCACAATGAAGCCTGCACCACAATGTTATTTGATTTTGGGTGACAGCGGCGGAACCGTTAGGTTTAGAAGGACAATTCAAACACAGGACTGTTCCTAAGGTCCTCCTGATCTGTGCAAGCCTAACCTTGACTGTGTGGCATTAACCTTTCACAGTTAAAAGAAGGTGTTTACAAAAAAACAGTGTGCATTGACTTCTCTCCCCATAGGAATACATTGCCTGCTCCCCTAAATACAACCTGGGGTCTTTATGGGTTATGAATGCTGTATGAACCTGTCTTCTATGACATTCCATCAGACCACTATGAGGTCTACCTGTGTCGATTCTAAGCTTCCTGGAGCAACCGGAAGTGGTTAAATTGACCCAAAAGGTATTTGGATGTACATCACCTCGAAAGGTGCCGAGGCCTCTGCATTATTCAACCCTGTGTAGATCAGTCAATTCTCAACTTAAAGACTTAAAACTCAGGATTCCCTAGGTTTCTATGTCAGTCAAGACATGTGTGTATTTATAGCTTCCTGTGCCAACCGGAAGTGCCATAATTGGTGTCTCAGGGGCTGTTTGGAAGGGTTAAAAAAATCAGATCTGTCCAAAACTTCATATGTGTGATTAGACAACCCCCATGAACTGTAAATCAGTCATTTTTCCCATAAAAATTCAAAGGAAAAATAAATCACACAGATACACAACTTGGATGGAGGGACGTATTGGGGTGTGTAGAGACTGACAGTGCCTCCAATAGTTAGCTTTGTTCGAGCTAAAAAAGAACCGTCAGACCTAGAGTTCCGAAACTTTAGAATCCTGTTCTAGACCTCAGGTAGATAGTGCGTGGTGAGTTACGGCGCTCTAGGAGGTTCTCGGACCGAGAAACAGCGTCGAACATTTGCAATGACTTCAATTCATTTTGACCATTACGAAAATGGCGACATTTAGAAATGTCCCAGAGACACAAGACTAGGTGCATTGTGACCGTCTCGGCCCATAGAGACAGAACCCAACATCTCGGTCCGATAGCTCATTCAAGGACCCCGTAGCAAGGCATGGAAAAAAGTGGATTTTCAGCACCAATTAGGCTTTTACTCGGACACCAAATGACCTATCGGGCCGAAACTCGGGATTCGGGGTCGCCTCACATAGGACTACACATAATGTCCGAACTGGCCCCGCAGCTAGAAAGTAACTATGTGTTTTATGGTTTTTTAATGTTTTGTACCGAAGGCCTTGTGAATTTTGGGCCAGCTCTGAAGTATGTTATACTTGGCTCCTAAATGAGTTGGGAAAAGTGGGTTTGGTGTCAGTTTGTATCAGTTTGGTGTCAGAATGATATCAAATTGACTGATGGACGGTGACTTGCAGGTGACTCTTGTCCATTAGCAATATGTTTAAGCGGTGAGGTACCATCACCAAAAGCGACATTCTGAAATCAACCCAAACGAGTGATGGAGAGGTACCAGAATCACTGCCCAGCCATCCCGAGTTCATCGGGCCAGTCAATTTGGCATTCCTGCAAAATTTTCAGTGACTTTGAAAAAGTAAGGAACATTTGCAATATGTTTTAACAGTGAGGTACCATCACCAAAAGGACATTCTGAAATCAACCCAAACGAGCCATGGAGAGGTACCAGTATCACTGCCCAGCCATCCCGAGGTCATCGGGCCAGTCAATTTGGCATTCCTGCAAAAATTTTCAGTGACTTTGAAAAAGTAAGGAACATTTGCAATATGTTTTAACAGTGAGGTACCATCACCAAAAGCGACATTCTGAAATCAACCCAAACGAGCCATGGAGAGGTACCAGTATCACTGCCCAGACATCCCTATGTCATCGGGCCAGTCAATTTGGCATTCCTGCATGATTTTTATGGCATGACAAATTGGTGATGGTGACTGCCCAGTTAACCATATGGCAAATGCACAGTGACTTTGAAAGAGTGAGAAAAATCACCAAATGGACATTCTGAAATCAGCCCAAACGAGCGATGGAGAGGTACCAGTATCACTGCCCAGCCATCCCGAGGTCATCGGGCCAGTCAATTTGGCATTCCTGCAAGAATTTTCAGTGACTTTGCAAAAGTAAGGAACATTTGCAATATGTTTTAACGGTGAGGTACCATCACCAAAAGCGACATTCTGAAATCAACCCAAACGAGCGATGGAGAGGTACCAGTATCACTGCCCAGCCATCCTGAGGTCATCGGGCCAGTCAATTTGGCATTCCTGCATGATTTTTATGGCATGACAAATTGGTGATGGTGACTGCCCAGTTAACCATATGGCAAATGCACAGTGACTTTGCAAAAGTGAGAAAACATGACCAAATGGACATTCTGAAATCAACACAAACAATGGCATCACCATAGTGTCCAGACTATGCCGAGTCCAACGAGGTGCCCCGCTTGACCGTAGCTCGCTCGGTCTGAGCGCGGCGACCATGAGAAAAATAGGCCCAATATGGAGCCTTCACCAGTACGTCATTTGATTTTGGGTGACAGCGGCGGAACCGTTAGGTTTAGAAAGACAATTCAACCACAGGACTGTTCCTAAGGTCCTCCTGATCTGTCCAAGCCTATCCTTGACCGTGTGACATTAACCCTTCACAGTCAAAAGAAGGTGTTTACATAAAAACAGTGTTCATTGACTTCTCTCCCCATAGGAATATATTGGCTGCTCCACTAAATACAACCTGGAGTCTATATGGGTTATGAATGTTGTATGAACCTGTCTTTGGTACCAGTCCATCAGACCACTATAAGGTCTACCTGTGTCGATTCTAAGCTTCCTGGACCAACCGGAAGTGGTCCAAATCGCCCTAAAAGTGTATACCCATACACTGCCTGCAATTTGATGGACATAGTGCATTGAACCCTGTGTAAATCAGTCAGTTTTCATGGTAAAGACTTAAAACTCAGGATTCTCTAATGGAATAGCCCAATGAGGATGTATGTTGAGTTACAGCTTCCTGTGCCAACCGGAAGTGCCATAATTGGTGTCTCATGGGCTGTTTGGAGGGGTTAAAAATATCAGATCTTTCCAAAACTTCATATATATGATTAGGCAACCCCCATGAACTGTAAATCAGTCATTTTTCCCATAAAAATTCAAAGGAAAACTAAATCACACAGATACACAACATGGATGGAGGGACGTATCATTGGGGTGCGTAGAGACTGACAGTGCCTCCAATAGTTAGCTTTGAATGATATCAAATTGACTGATGGACAGTGACTTGCAGGTGACTCTTGTCCATTAGCAATATGTTTAAGCGGTGAGGTACCATCACCAAAAGCGACATTCTGAAATCAACCCAAACGAGCGATGGAGAGGTACCAGTATCACTGCCCAGCCATCCCGAGGTCATCGGGCCAGTCAATTTGGCATTCCTGCATGATTTTTATGGCATGACAAATTGGTGATGGTGACTGCCCAGTTAACCATATGGCAAATGCACAGTGACTTTGAAAGAGTGAGAAAAATCACCAAATGGACATTCTGAAATCAACCCAAACGAGCGATGGAGAGGTACCAGAATCACTGCCAAGCCATCCCGAGGTCATCGGGCCAGTCAATTTGGCATTCCTGCAAAAATTTTCAGTGACTTTGCAAAAGTAAGGAACATTTGCAATATGTTTTAACAGTGAGGTACCATCACCAAAAGCGACATTCTGAAATCAACCCAAACGAGCCATGGAGAGGTACCAAAATCACTGCCCAGCCATCCTGAGGTCATCGGGCCAGTCAATTTGGCATTCCTGCAAAATTTTCAGTGACTTTGCAAAAGTAAGGAACATTTGCAATATGTTTTAACAGTGAGGTACCATCACCAAAAGCGACATTCTGAAATCAACCCAAACGCCATGGAGAGGTACCAGTATCACTGCCCAGCCATCCCGAGGTCATCGGGCCAGTCAATTTGGCATTCCTGCAAAAATTTTCAGTGACTTTGCAAAAGTAAGGAACATTTGCAATATGTTTTAACAGTGAGGTACCATCACCAAAAGCGACATTCTGAAATCAACCCAAACGAGCGATGGAGAGGTACCAAAATCACTGCCCAGCCATCCCTATGTCATCGGGCCAGTCAATTTGGCATTCCTGCATGATTTTTATGGAATGACAAATTGGTGATGGTGACTGCCCAGTTAACCATATGGCAAATGCACAGTGACTTTGCAAAAGTGAGAAAACATGACCAAATGGACATTCTGAAATCAACCAAACGAGTGATGGAGAGGTACCAGAATCACTGCCAAGCCATCCCGAGGTCATCGGGCCAGTCAATTTGGCATTCCTGCAAAAATTTTCAGTGACTTTGCAAAAGTAAGGAACATTTGCAATATGTTTTAACAGTGAGGTACCATCACCAAAAGCGACATTCTGAAATCAACCCAAACGAGCCATGGAGAGGTACCAGTATCACTGCCCAGCCATCCCGAGGTCATCGGGCCAGTCAATTTGGCATTCCTGCAAAAATTTTCAGTGACTTTGCAAAAGTAAGGAACATTTGCAATATGTTTTAACAGTGAGGTACCATCACCAAAAGCGACATTCTGAAATCAACCCAAACGAGCGATGGAGAGGTACCAAAATCACTGCCCAGCCATCCTGAGGTCATCGGGCCAGTCAATTTGGCATTCCTGCATGATTTTTATGGCATGACAAATTGGTGATGGTGACTGCCCAGTTAACCATATGGCAAATGCACAGTGACTTTGCAAAAGTGAGAAAACATGACCAAATGGACATTCTGAAATCAACCCTAACGAGTGATGGAGAGGTACCAGAATCACTGCCAAGCCATCCCGAGTTCATCGGGCCAGTCAATTTGGCATTCCTGCACAAATTTTCAGTGACTTTGCAAAAGTAAGGAACATTTGCAATATGTTTTAACAGTGAGGTACCATCACCAAAAGCGACATTCTGAAATCAACCCAAACGAGCGATGGAGAGGTACCAGAATCACTGCCAAGCCATCCCGACTTCATCGGGCCAGTCAATTTGGCATTCCTGCAAAAATTTTCAGTGACTTTGCAAAAGTAAGGAACATTTGCAATATGTTTTAACAGTGAGGTACCATCACCAAAAGCGACATTCTGAAATCAACCCAAACGAGCCATGGAGAGGTACCAGTATCACTGCCCAGACATCCCTATGTCATCGGGCCAGTCAATTTGGCATTCCTGCATGATTTTTATAGCATGACAAATTGGTGATGGTGACTGCCCAGTTAACCATATGGCAAATGCACAGTGACTTTGAAAGAGTGAGAAAAATCACCAAATGGACATTCTGAAATCAGCCCAAACGAGCGATGGAGAGGTACCAGTATCACTGCCCAGCCATCCCGAGGTCATCGGGCCAGTCAATTTGGCATTCCTGCAAGAATTTTTTGTGACTTTGCAAAAGTAAGGAACATTTGCAATATGTTTAAGCGGTGAGGTACCATCACCAAAAGCGACATTCTGAAATCAGCCCAAACGAGCCATGAAGAGGTACCAGTATCACTGCCCAGCCATCCCGAGGTCATCGGGCCAGTCAATTTGGCATTCCTGCATGATTTTTATAGCATGACAAATTGGTGATGGTGACTGCCCAGTTAACCATATGGCAAATGCACAGTGACTTTGAAAGAGTGAGAAAAATCACCAAATGGACATTCTGGAATCGACCATAACGAGTGATGGAGAGGTACCAGAATCACTGCCAAGCCATCCCGAGGTCATCGGGCCAGTCAATTTGGCATTCCTGCAAAAATTTTCAGTGACTTTGAAAAAGTAAGGAACATTTGCAATATGTTTTAACAGTGAGGTACCATCACCAAAAGCGACATTCTGAAATCAACCCAAACGAGCGATGGAGAGGTACCAGAATCACTGCCCAGCCATCCCGAGTTCATCGGGCCAGTCAATTTGGCATTCCTGCATGATTTTTATGGCATGACAAATTGGTGATGGTGAATGCCCAGTTAACCATATGGCAAATGCACAGTGACTTTGCAAAAGTGAGAAAACATAAACAAATGGACATGATGAAATCAACACCACGAGTGATTGAAAGGAACAACAATCACTGCCCGGCCATCCCGAGTTCATCAGGCCAGTCAATTTTGCATTTCTGAAGGATTTTTGAGCATGTCAAATTTCTTATGACATTTGGCCCCCACAAAACATATGCCTTATGCACAAGCAAAAAAAAAAAAAAACATTATAATAATAAAATATGACTAAAGTATGTTGATACAGTTCTTATACGTGTGTAACTGACACAAAATGCGAAAAAATTTCGAAAAACGGTCCAGAAAGCACTTTTTTAGGGGTGTGTGAAGTTTTTTATGAAATTTAATAATTTTTGACTTTTGACTTCTGACTTCCTATGAAATCATATTGCAGATGGACAAAACACATGCAATATGCGCAAGTAAAAAAAAAAAAAAAAATTATGATAATAAAATATGACTAAAGTATGTTGATACAGTTCTTATACGTGTGTAACTGACACAAAATGCGAAAAAATTTCGAAAAACGGTCCAGAAAGCACTTTTTAGGGGTGTGTGAAGTTTTTTATGAAATTTAAGAATTTTTGACTTTTGACTTCTGACTTCCTATGAAATCATATTGCAAATGGACAAAACATATGCAATATGCGCAAGTAAAAAAATTAAAAAAATTATGTTAATAAAATTGGACAAAAGTATTTTCATACAGTTCTTATACATGTGTAATTGTCAAAAAAAGCGAAAGAATTTCGAAAAACGGTCCAGAAAGCACTTTTTTAAGGGGTGATACGTTTTTTTCAAAAAATTCGTTTTTTCAAAATTTGGCTTTTGGATGTTGACTTGGAGTCCAATACCAATATGAAAAACCATGGTGGAGTGCAATCGCCACCTGTTGGATTTTTGAAGTGTTACAACTGGCAATACCCATATGGCAATAGCAGTAAACTTTGCATGAATCAACGCCGCTTTGGGTGGTATTGGCCAATGTGTGCATGGTTCGGTCAATGCCAATAACTTGCCATTCATTTTTGTCCACTACGGGGTGAAATCCCTTATGGGGTGACCTTTAGAGATATTTAGAACTCACACTGGGACGACCGTTAGAGATATTAGAACTCTCGCTGGGGCGACCATTAGAGATATTTAGAACTCACACTGGGGCAACCATTAGAGATAATTAGAACTCACACTGGGGCGACCATTAGAGATATTTAGAACTAACGCTGGGGTGACCATTAGAGATATTTAGAACTCACACTGGGGTGACCATTAGAGATATTTAGAACTCACACTGGGACGACCATTAGAGATATTTCGAACTCATACTGGGGCGACCATTAGAGATATTTAGAACTCACACTGGGACGACCGTTCGAGATATTTAGAACTCACACTGGGACGACCGTTCGAGATATTTAGAACTCACACTGGGGCGACCGTTCGAGATATTAGAACTCACACTGGGGCGACCATTAGAGATATTTAGAACTCACACTGGGGCGACCATTAGAGATATTTAGAACTCACACTGGGGCGACCATTAGAGATATTTAGAACTCACGCTGGGGTGACCATTAGAGATATTTAGAACTCACACTGGGGAGACCGTTGAGATATTTCGAACTCATGCTGGGGCGACCTTTAGAGATATTTCGAACTCACGCTGGGGCGACCATTAGAGATATTTAGAACTCACACTGGGAGACCGTTGAGATATTTCGAACTCATGCTGGTTGCGACCTTTAGAGATATTTCGAACTCACGCTGGGGCGACCATTAGAGATATTTAGAACTCACGCTGGGCTACCGTTGGGGCGACCGTTAGAGATATTTAGAAGTCACACTGGGGCTACCATTAGAGATATTTAGAACTCACGCTGGGGCGACCGTTAGAGATATTTAGAACTCACACTGGGGCTACCGTTGCGGCGACCATTAGAGATATTTAGAACTCACGCTGGGGCGACCATTAGAGATATTTAGAACTCACACCGGGGCTACCGTTGGGGCGACCATTAGAGATATTTAGAACTCACGCTGGGGCGACCATTAGAGATATTTAGAACTCACACTGGGGCTACCGTTGGGGCGACCGTTAGAGATATTTAGAACTGACGCTGGGGCGACAGTTAGAGATATTTAGAACTCACACTGGGGCTACCGTTGGGGCGACCGTTAGAGATATGTAGAACTCACGCTGGGGCGACCATTAGAGATATTATGAACTCACACTGGGGCGACCGTTAGAGATATTTAGAGCTCACGCTGGGGTGACCGTTAGAGATATTTAGAACTCACACTGGGGCTACCGTTGGGGCGACCGTTAGAGATATTTAGAACTGACGCTGGGGCGACAGTTAGAGATATTTAGAACTCACACTGGGGCTACCGTTGGGGCGACCGTTAGAGATATGTAGAAGTCACGCTGGGGCGACCATTAGAGATATTATGAACTCACACTGGGGCGACCGTTAGAGATATTAGAACTCACACTGGGGCGACCATTAGAGATATTTAGAACTCACACTGGGGCGACCATTAGAGATATTTAGAACTCACACTGGGGCGACCATTAGAGATATTTAGAACTCACGCTGGGGTGACCATTAGAGATATTTAGAACTCACACTGGGGAGACCGTTGAGATATTTCGAACTCATGCTGGGGCGACCTTTAGAGATATTTCGAACTCACGCTGGGGCGACCATTAGAGATATTTAGAACTCACACTGGGAGACCGTTGAGATATTTCGAACTCATGCTGGTTGCGACCTTTAGAGATATTTCGAACTCACGCTGGTGCGACCATTAGAGATATTTAGAACTCACGTTGGGCTACCGTTGGGGCGACCGTTAGAGATATTTAGAAGTCACACTGGGAATACCATTAGAGATATTTAGAACTCACGCTGGGGCGACCGTTAGAGATATTTAGAACTCACACTGGGGCTACCGTTGCGGTGACCATTAGAGATATTTAGAACTCACGCTGGGGTGACCATTAGAGATATTTAGAACTCACACTGGGGCTACCGTTGGGGCGACCATTAGAGATATTTAGAACTCACGCTGGGGCGACCATTAGAGATATTTAGAACTCACACTGGGGCTACCGTTGGGCGACCGTTAGAGATATTTAGAACTGACGCTGGGGCGACAGTTAGAGATATTTAGAACTCACACTGGGGCTACCGTTGGGGCGACCGTTAGAGATATGTAGAACTCACGCTGGGCGACCATTAGAGATATTATGAACTCACACTGGGGCGACCATTAGAGATATTTAGAACTCATGCTGGGGTGACCATTAGATATATTTAGAACTCACACTGGGGGTGACCATTAGAGATATTTAGAACTCACACTGGGGCGACCATTAGAGATATTTAGAACTCATGCTGGGGTGACCACTAGAGATATTTAGAACTCACACTGGGGAGACCGTTGAGATATTTCAAACTCATGCTGGGACGACCGTTAGAGATATTTAGAACTCACGCCAGGGCGACCATTAGAGATATTTAGAACTCACGCTGGGCTACCGTTGGGGCGACCGTTAGAGATATTTAGAACTCACACTGGGGCTACCATTAGAGATATTTAGAACTCACGCTGGGGCGACCGTTAGAGATATTTAGAACTCAAACTTAGTCTACCGTTGGGGCGACCGTTAGAGATATTTAGAACTCACGCTGGGGCGACCATTAGAGATATTTAGAACTCACACTGGGCCGACCATTAGAGATATTTAGAACTCACGCTGGGGTGACCGTTAGAGATATTTAGAACTCTCGCTGGGGCTACCGTTAGAGATATTTAAAACTCACGCTGGGGCAACCGTTAGAGATATTTAGAACTCACACTAGGCTACCGTTGGGGCGACCGTTAGAGATATTTAGAAGTCACACTGGGGCTACCATTAGAGATATTTAGAACTCACGCTGGGGCGACCGTTAGAGATATTTAGAACTCACACTGGGGCTACCGTTGGGGTGACCGTTTGAGATATTTAGAACTCACGCTGGGGTGACCATTAGAGATATTTAGAACTCACACTGGGGCTACCGTTGGGGCGACCATTAGAGATATTTAGAACTCACGCTGGGGCGACCATTAGAGATATTTAGAACTCACACTGGGGCTACCGTTGGGGCGACCGTTAGAGATATTTAGAACTGACGCTGGGGCGACAGTTAGAGATATTTAGAACTCACACTGGGGCTACCGTTGCGGTGACCATTAGAGATATTTAGAACTCACGCTGGGGTGACCATTAGAGATATTTAGAAGTCACACTGGGAATACCATTAGAGATATTTAGAACTCACGCTGGGGCGACCGTTAGAGATATTTAGAACTCACACTGGGGCTACCGTTGCGGTGACCATTAGAGATATTTAGAACTCACGCTGGGGTGACCATTAGAGATATTTAGAACTCACACTGGGGCTACCGTTGGGGCGACCATTAGAGATATTTAGAACTCACGCTGGGGCGACCATTAGAGATATTTAGAACTCACACTGGGGCTACCGTTGGGGCGACCGTTAGAGATATTTAGAACTGACGCTGGGGCGACAGTTAGAGATATTTAGAACTCACACTGGGGCTACCGTTGGGGCGACCGTTAGAGATATGTAGAACTCACGCTGGGGCGACCATTAGAGATATTATGAACTCACACTGGGGCGACCATTAGAGATATTTAGAACTCATGCTGGGGTGACCATTAGATATATATAGAACTCACACTGGGGGTGACCATTAGAGATATTTAGAACTCACACTGGGGCGACCATTAGAGATATTTAGAACTCATGCTGGGGTGACCATTAGAGATATTTAGAACTCACACTGGGGAGACCGTTGAGATATTTCGAACTCATGCTGGGACGACCGTTAGAGATATTTAGAACTCACGCCAGGGCGACCATTAGAGATATTTAGAACTCACGCTGGGCTACCGTTGGGGCGACCGTTAGAGATATTTAGAACTCACACTGGGGCTACCATTAGAGATATTTAGAACTCACGCTGGGGCGACCGTTAGAGATATTTAGAACTCAAACTTAGTCTACCGTTGGGGCGACCGTTAGAGATATTTAGAACTCACGCTGGGGCGACCATTAGAGATATTTAGAACTCACACTGGGCCGACCATTAGAGATATTTAGAACTCACGCTGGGGTGACCGTTAGAGATATTTAGAACTCACACTGGGGCTACCGTTGCGGTGACCATTAGAGATATTTAGAACTCACGCTGGGGTGACCATTAGAGATATTTAGAACTCACACTGGGGCTACCGTTGGGGCGACCATTAGAGATATTTAGAACTCACGCTGGGGCGACCATTAGAGATATTTAGAACTCACACTGGGGCTACCGTTGGGGCGACCGTTAGAGATATTTAGAACTGACGCTGGGGCGACAGTTAGAGATATTTAGAACTCACACTGGGGCTACCGTTGGGGCGACCGTTAGAGATATGTAGAACTCACGCTGGGGCGACCATTAGAGATATTATGAACTCACACTGGGGCGACCATTAGAGATATTTAGAACTCATGCTGGGGTGACCATTAGATATATTTAGAACTCACACTGGGGGTGACCATTAGAGATATTTAGAACTCACACTGGGGCGACCATTAGAGATATTTAGAACTCATGCTGGGGTGACCATTAGAGATATTTAGAACTCACACTGGGGAGACCGTTGAGATATTTCGAACTCATGCTGGGACGACCGTTAGAGATATTTAGAACTCACGCCAGGGCGACCATTAGAGATATTTAGAACTCACGCTGGGCTACCGTTGGGGCGACCGTTAGAGATATTTAGAACTCACACTGGGGCTACCATTAGAGATATTTAGAACTCACGCTGGGGCGACCGTTAGAGATATTTAGAACTCAAACTTAGTCTACCGTTGGGGCGACCGTTAGAGATATTTAGAACTCACGCTGGGGCGACCATTAGAGATATTTAGAACTCACACTGGGCCGACCATTAGAGATATTTAGAACTCACGCTGGGGTGACCGTTAGAGATATTTAGAACTCTCGCTGGGGCTACCGTTAGAGATATTTAAAACTCACGCTGGGGCAACCGTTAGAGATATTTAGAACTCACACTAGGCTACCGTTGGGGCGACCGTTAGAGATATTTAGAAGTCACACTGGGGCTACCATTAGAGATATTTAGAACTCACGCTGGGGCGACCGTTAGAGATATTTAGAACTCACACTGGGGCTACCGTTGGGGTGACCGTTTGAGATATTTAGAACTCATGCTGGGGTGACCGTTAGAGATATTTAGAACTCACGCTGGGCTACCGTTGGGGCGACCGTTAGAGATATTTAGAACTCACACTGGGGCTACCATTAGAGATATTTAGAACTCACGCTGGGGCAACCGTTAGAGATATTTAGAACTCACACTGGGGCTACCGTTGGGGTGACCGTTTGAGATATTTAGAACTCATGCTGGGGTGACCGTTAGAGATATTTAGAACTCACGCTGGGCTACCGTTGGGGCGACCATTAGAGATATTTAGAACTCACGCTGGGGTGACCGTTAGAGATATTTAGATCTCTCGCTGGGGCTACCGTTAGAGATATTCAGAACTCACGCTGGGGCGACCGTTAGAGATATTTAGAACTCACACTGGGACGACCGTTAGAGATATTTAGAACTCACGCTGTGGCGAAATTCAATTCCTTCCCGGTACCTAGGATGTCGGGAGAAGCCTTCAGAAGCGGCCACGAAGCGCAACGGTAAGCCAGAAGCTCCAACTCAGAGGGTCGCATGTTCAAAACCATTAATAAGCAATTTTTACATTTTAACCCCATCTCAAACCTGAACTTAAACCTTCGGAATTAATGCTTTATCTGTCGGCGACAGCAGCAGCAGGAGGAGAAGGAGGAGAAACCCAGTGTGTCCAAAACACCTCGAATATTGACGTTTGAGCAACTTCTACATTTGATGTTTGTAAAAATGTGGACAAACGGAATCTGAAGTTAAATCGGTCAAACCGTGAGATCTTGTTGGAAAGGGAGGTGAGTTGTACAACTGAATGCATCTTCCGCATTTAACCCAACCCCTCTGAATCAGAGAGGTGCAGGGGGCTGGCATAATCAACATCCATGGCGCCCGGGGAACAGTGGGTTAACTGCCTTGTTAAGGGTCAGAAAAACAGCTTTTTACATTGGGGATTTGATCCATCAACCTTTCGGTTACTGTCCCAATGCCCTAACCACTAGGCTACCACCCGCCAAAGTGAAGTAAAGCACGTTCAGACTTCATGCTCCATTAAATTTGATTACAGGAGTTAACGTCACAGCACCGTACCCAAATGGCACCCTATTCCCTCACTAGTGCACTTAAAAGGAGTGCACTATATAGGGAATAGGGTGCCATTTGGGACACAGTAATAGTAACTATTTCTATGACTGTACGAGTCGACAACACAATGCCTGATGTCAACCTGACCGCCATTCAAAAGCTCCAGTTAGATATGATTCATATGGACGTGGAAGCTTTGCCTGTGGATATGGATGTATTCTGGGTCTCAACTATTCAAACATTTGACTCATCAAGCCTGCGGAGTGGACCCGCTGACAGAACAGACCATGAATTCACTGAATAAATCTGAATGAATTATATTTAATTTATTTATTTTATCCGCAAGCAGCATCTCTTCATAAAATACACGTGTCTGGGGTGATACCCAACACTATGAGGGCTTGTACAGGTTTTTCAAGTTGTTAATGAAGTGACTCGCAAAGCAAAGAAAAGACAATTGATTTCGCTTTTCTTTTTATTTAGCATAAAGAGTTTCTGATCCATCTTGCAACCTCAGAAAGGCTGACGATGGCTGTCATAAAACACGTCAGTTTGCTTCACCTCAGCTGCTTCTAAACTTCAGCTATTATACAGAGATATTTTGGCGAGAGCAGGTCTTCCCTTTCCCAGTTTAAATGCTTTTAGAAACGCAAAGACTTTTGATTATGTACCACTGCTGAGTTGAGCATGCCAATCCTCGATTCCCCATTAGTAGCGACTGGGACAGGCTCAACGCCTAAATGAATGCACTAATAGACTGTGTGTAAATATTATGCTGTAGGGTTTCCTCCAGCATGCTACAGTGGGTCAGTCTGATAGAAGGGGCGGATTGAGATTTCACACTGCTATTTTACCATCTGGGTCTCTTCCTAATCCCACTGCTAATTTACCATCTGGGTCTCTTCCTAATCACACTGCTAATTTACCATCTGGGTCTCTTCCTAATCACACTGCTATTTTACCATCTGGGTCTCTTCCTAATCACACTGCTAATTTACCATTTGGGTCTCTTCCTAATCCCACTGCTAATTTACCATCTGGGTATTTTCCTAATCACACTGCTAATTTACCATCTGGGTCTCTTCCTAATCACACTGCTAATTTACCATCTGGGTCTCTTCCTAATCCCACTGCTAATTTACCATCTGGGTCTCTTCCTAATCACACTGCTAATTTACCATCTGGGTATTTTCCTAATCACACTGCTAATTTACCATCTGGGTCTCTTCCTAATCACACTGCTAATTTACCATCTGGGTATATTCCTAATCACACATTTAGCCTACTGGACCATTTCAGCCACTTGAGATAGACTCAATTGAGTCACAGTTTGTGTGTGTGTGTGTGTGTGTGTGTGTGTGTGTGTACATGTTTCTTGGGTAAAAGGGAGCAGATACGAAGGTCTCACTGATAAAATGAGGGCTTGATTGATCACAATTTGAATCATTTTAATTGAGATTTATAAAGCAAATCAACCAATCACCAGATCATCAGCACGGGTTGGAATGGATTGGATCTCTAGTTACGTCCACATCCACACTGAGATACAAAGGGAATTATGTTGTCATTTCATCTACTGGCATTCCTGGCATGGGGTGAAGGGGAGGAAGCTGCATTCTGGAGAAGTCATATACACGTCTCCTATATTTCTCTTTCTTTCTCTGTTTGTCTCTGACAATTAAACAACAGAGGAGATAAAGAGGAGAGAGAGAGAGAGAGAGAGAGAGAGAGAGAGAAGATTGCGAAATGATTATTTTTTTCTATCACACTCCTCAAGAAGACATCATGCAGTAAAATAAACATAGTAACAGCAGAGCAGCAATCTCTCATCAGTGAAAACACACACTGTATAATCCAGCCAGGTCATTGTATAATCCAGCCAGGTCACTGTATAATCCAGCCAGGTTATTGTATAATCCAGCCAAATCACTGTATAACCCAGCCAGGTCACTGTATAATCCAGCCAAATCACAGTATAATCCAGCCAGGTCACTGTATAACCCAGCCAGGTTACTGTATAACCCAGCCAAATCACTGTATAATCCAGCCAGGTCACTGTATAATCCATCAAAATCACTGCATAATCCAGACAGGTCACTGTATAATCCAGTCAGGTCACTGTATAATCCAGCCAGGTCACTGTATATTTTTTTTTTACCTTTATTTTACTAGGCAAGTCAATTAAGAACAAATTCTTATTTTCAATGACGGCCTAGGAACAGTGGGTTAACTGCCTGTATATTCCAGCCAGGTCACTGTATAATCCAGCCAGGTCACTGTATAATCCAGCCAGGTCACTGTATAATCCAGCCAGGTCACTGTATAATCCAGCCAGGTCACTGTATCATCCAGCCAAGTCAATGTATTTTCCAGCCAGGTCACATGTGACATAAATCAGTATTAGCCACTCACTGGATCAGATGTATTATCTATTAGACATCTACCACCCCACTACCACTATCAGACTAGAGCCATAACGGAGACATCTACCACCCCACTACCACTATCAGATTAGAGCCATACGGGAGACATCTACCACTATCAGACTAGAGCCATAAAGGAGACATCTACCACCCCACTACAACTATCAGATTAGAGCCATAAAGGGGACATCTACCACTATCATATTAGAGCCATACGGGAGACGTCTACCACCACAATATCACTATCAGATTAGAGCCATACGGGAGACTAGACATCTATCACCCCACTACCACCATCAGATTAGAGCCATAAAGGGGACATCTACCACTATCAGATTAGAGCCATACAGGAGACTAGACATCTATCACCCCACCACCACTATCAGATTAGAGCTATAAAGGAGACATCTACCACCCCACTACCACTATCATATTAGAACCATAAAAAGACTAGATATCTACCACCCAGAACCACTATCAGATTAGAGCCATAAAGAGACTAGATATCTACCACCCAGTACCACTATCAGATTAGAGCCATAAAGAGACTAGATATCTACCACCCAGTACCACTATCAGATTAGAGCCATAAAGAGACTAGATATCTACCACCCAGTACCACTATTAGATTATAGCCACAAAGAGACTAGATATCTACCACCCAGTAGCACTATTAGATTAGAGACACAAAGAGACTAGATATCTACCACCCAGTACCACTATCAGATTAGAGACATAAGGAGACTAGATATCTATCACCCAGTACCACTTTCAGATTAGAGACATAAGGAGACTAGATATCTACCACCCAGTACCACTATCAGATTAGAGACATAAGGAGAGTAGATATCTATCACCCAGTACCACTATCATATTAGAGCTACAAAGAGACTAGATATCTACCACAATTACCACTATCAGATTAGAGCCATAAAGAGACTAGATATCTACCACCCAGTACCACTGTTAAATTAGAGCCACAAAGAGACTAGATATCTACCCACAATTACCACTATCAGATTAGAGACATAAAGAGACTAGATATCTACCACCCAATACCACTATCAGATTAGAGACATAAGGAGACTAGATATATATCACCCAGTACCACTATCATATTAGAGCTACAAAGAGACTAGATATCTACCACAATTACCACTATCAGATTAGAGCCATAAAGAGACTAGATATCTACCACCCAGTACCACTATTAAATTAGAGCCACAAAGAGACTAGATATCTACCACAATTACCACTATCAGATTAGAGTCATAAAGAGACTAGATATCTACCAACCAGTACCACTATTAAATTAGAGCCACAAAGAGACTAGATATCTACCACCCAGTACCACTATCAGATTATAGACATAAAGTGACTAGATATCTACCACCCAGTACCACTATCAGATTAGAGCCACAAAGATACTAGATATCTACCAGCCCAGTTCCACTATCAGATTAGAGCCACAAAGAGACTAGATATCTACCACCCAGTACTAATAGCAGATTAGAGCCATATAAACACTAGATATCTACCACCCAGAACCACTATCAGATTAGAGCCATAAAGAGACTAGATAACTACCACCCAGTACCACTATCAGATTAGAGACATAAAGAGACTAGATATCTACCACCATTACCACTATCAGATTAGAGACATAAAGAGACTAGATATCTACCACCATTACCACAATCATATTAGAGACATAAAGAGACTAGATATCTACCACCATTACCACAATTAGAATAGAGCCATAAAGAGAATAGATATCTACCACTCAGTACCACTATCAGATTAGAGCCATAAAGAGAATAGATATCTACCACCCAGTACCACTATCAGATTAGAGACATAAAGAGACTAGATATCTACCACACAGTACCACTATCAGATTAGAGACATAAAGAGACTAGATATCTACCACCCAGTAGCACTATCAGATTAGAGACATAAAGAGACTAGATATCTACCACCCAGTACCACTATCAGATTAGAGCCATATAAACACTAGATATCTACCACCCAGAACCACTATCAGATTAGAGCCAAAAAGACACTAGATATCTACCACCCAGTACCACTATCAGATTAGAGACATAAAGAGACTAGATATCTACCACCCAGTACCACTCTCAGAATAGAGACATAAAGAGACTAGATATCTACCACCCAGTACCACTATCATATTAGAGCTACAAAGAGACTAGATATCTACCACAATTACCACTATCAGATTAGAGCCATAAAGAGACTAGATATCTACCACCCAGTACCACTATTAGATTAGAGCCAAAAAGAGACTAGATATCTACCAGTCCAGTACCACTATCAGATTAGAGCCACAAAGAGACTAGATATCTACCACCCAGTACTACTAGCAGATTAGAGCCATATAAACACTAGATATCTACCACCCAGAACCACTATCAGATTAGAGCCATAAAGAGACTAGATATCTACCACCCAGTACCACTATCAGATTAGAGACATAAAGAGACTAGATATCTACCACCATTACCACTATCAGATTAGAGACATAAAGAGACTAGATATCTACCACCATTACCACTATCATATTAGAGACATAAAGAGACTAGATATCTACCACCATTACCACAATTAGAATAGAGCCATAAAGAGAATATATATCTACCACTCAGTACCACTATCAGATTAGAGCCATAAAGAGAATAGATATCTACCACCCAGTACCACTATCAGATTAGAGACATAAAGAGACTAGATATCTACCACCCAGTACCACTATCAGATTAGAGACATAAAGAGACTAGATATCTACCACCCAGTACCACTATCAGATTAGAGACATAAAGAGACTAGATATCTACCACCCAGTACCACTATCAGATTAGAGCCATATAAACACTAGATATCTACCACCCAGAACCACTATCAGATTAGAGCCAAAAAGACACTAGATATCTACCACCCAGTACCACTATCAGATTAGAGACATAAAGAGACTAGATATCTACCACCCAGTACCACTCTCAGAATAGAGACATAAAGAGACTAGATATCTACCACCCAGTACCACTATCATATTAGAGCTACAAAGAGACTAGATATCTACCACAATTACCACTATCAGATTAGAGCTATAAAGAGACTAGATATCTACCACAATTACCACTATCAGATTAGAGCCATAAAGAGACTAGATATCTACCACCCAGTACCACTATTAAATTAGAGCCACAAAGATACTAGATATCTATCACCCAGTACCACTATCAGATTATAGACATAAAGTGACTAGATATCTACCACACAGTACCACTATCAGATTAGAGCCACAAAGAGAATAGATATCTACCAGCCCAGTACCACTATCAGATTAGAGCCACAATTAAACTAGATATCTACCAGCCCAGTACCACTATCAGATTAGAGCCACAAAGAGACTAGATATCTACCACCCAGTACTACTAGCAGATTAGAGCCATATAAACACTAGATATCTACCACCCAGAACCACTATCAGATTAGAGCCATAAAGAGACTAGATATCTACCACCCAGTACCACTTTCAGATTAGAGACATAAAGAGACTAGATATCTACCACCCAGTACCACTATCAGATTAGAGCCACAAAGAGACTAGATATCTACCACCCAGTACCACTATTAGATTAGAGCCACAAAGAAACTAGATATCTACCACCCAGTACCACTATCAGATTAGAGCCAAAAAGAGACTAGATATCTACCAGTCCAGTACCACTATCAGATTAGAGCCACAAAGAGACTAGATATCTACCACCCAGGACCACTATCAGATTAGAGCCATATAAACACTAGATATCTACCACCCAGTACCACTATCAGATTAGAGCCATAAAGAGACTAGATATCTACCACCCAGTACCACTATCATATTAGAGCTACAAAGAGACTAGATATCTACCACAATTACCACTATCAGATTAGAGCTATAAAGAGACTAGATATCTACCACAATTACCACTATCAGATTAGAGCCATAAAGAGACTAGATATCTACCACCCAGTACCACTATTAAATTAGAGCCACAAAGATACTAGATATCTATCACCCAGTACCACTATCAGATTATAGACATAAAGTGACTAGATATCTACCACACAGTACCACTATCAGATTAGAGCCACAAAGAGAATAGATATCTACCAGCCCAGTACCACTATCAGATTAGAGCCACAATTAAACTAGATATCTACCAGCCCAGTACCACTATCAGATTAGAGCCACAAAGAGACTAGATATCTACCACCCAGTACTACTAGCAGATTAGAGCCATATAAACACTAGATATCTACCACCCAGAACCACTATCAGATTAGAGCCATAAAGAGACTAGATATCTACCACCCAGTACCACTTTCAGATTAGAGACATAAAGAGACTAGATATCTACCACCCAGTACCACTATCAGATTAGAGCCACAAAGAGACTAGATATCTACCACCCAGTACCACTATTAGATTAGAGCCACAAAGAAACTAGATATCTACCACCCAGTACCACTATCAGATTAGAGCCAAAAAGAGACTATATATCTACCAGTCCAGTACCACTATCAGATTAGAGCCACAAAGAGACTAGATATCTACCACCCAGGACCACTATCAGATTAGAGCCATATAAACACTAGATATCTACCACCCAGTACCACTATCAGATTAGAGCCATAAAGAGACTAGATATCTACCACCCAGTACCATTTTTAGATTAGAACCATAAAGAGACTAGATATCTACCACCATTACCACTATCAGATTAGAGCCATAAAGAGACTAGATATCTACCACCATTACCACTATCAGAGTATAGAAATAAAGACACTAGATATCTACCACCCAGTACCACTATCATATTAGAGCCATACAAACACTAGATATCTACCAGTCCAGTACCACTAGCAGATTAGAGCCATAAAGAGACTAGATATCTACCACCCAGTACCACTATCAGATTAGAGCCATACAAACACTAGATATCTACCACCCAGAACCACTATCAGATTAGAGCCATAAAGAGACTAGATATCTACCACCCAGTACCACTATCAGATTAGAGCCATGAAGAGACAAGATATCTATCACCCAGTACCACTATCAGATTATAGACATAAAGTGACTAGATATCTACCACCCAGTACCACTATCAGATTAGAGCCATACAAACACTAGATATCTACCACCCAGAACCACTATCAGATTAGAGCCATAAAGAGACTAGATATCTACCACCCAGTACCACTATCAGATTAGAGCCATGAAGAGACAAGATATCTATCACCCAGTACCACTATCAGATTATAGACATAAAGTGACTAGATATCTACCACACAGTACCACTATCAGATTAGAGCCACAAAGAGAATAGATATCTACCAGCCCAGTACCACTATCAGATTAGAGCCACAAAGAGACTAGATATCTACCACCCAGTACTACTAGCAGATTAGAGCCATACAAACACTAGATATCTACCACCCAGAACCACTATCAGATTAGAGCCATAAAGAGACTAGATATCTACCACCCAGTACCACTTTCAGATTAGAGACAAAAAGAGACTAGATATCTACCACCCAGTACCACTATCAGATTAGAGCCACAAAGAGACTAGATATCTACCACCCAGTACCACTATTAGATTAGAGCCATAAAGAGACTAGATATCTACCACCCAGTACCACTATCAGATTAGAGCCACAAAGAGACTAGATATCTACCACCCAGTACCACTATTAGATTAGAGCCACAAAGAAACTAGATATCTACCACCCAGTACCACTATCAGATTAGAGCCAAAAAGAGACTAGATATCTACCAGTCCAGTACCACTATCAGATTAGAGCCACAAAGAGACTAGATATCTACCACCCAGGACCACTATCAGATTAGAGCCATATAAACACTAGATATCTACCACCCAGTACCACTATCAGATTAGAGCCATAAAGAGACTAGATATCTACCACCCAGTACCACTATCATATTAGAGCCATACAAACACTAGATATCTACCACCCAGTACCACTAGCAGATTAGAGCCATAAAGAGACTAGATATCTACCACCCAGTACCACTATCAGATTAGAGCCATACAAACACTAGATATCTACCACCCAGAACCACTATCAGATTAGAGCCATAAAGAGACTAGATATCTACCACCCAGTACCACTATCAGATTAGAGCCATGAAGAGACAAGATATCTACCACCCAGTACCACTATCAGATTAGAGCCACAAATAGACTAGATATCTACTACCCAGTACCACTATTAGATTAGAGCTACAAAGAGACTAGATATCTACCACCCAGTACCACTATCAGATTAGAGCCATAAAGAGACTAGATATCTACCACCCAGTACCACTAGCAGATTAGAGCCATACAAACACTAGATATCTACCACCCAGTACCACTAGCAGATTAGAGCCATAAAGAGACTAGATATCTATCACCCAGTACCACTATCAGATTAGAGCCACAAAGAGACTAGATATCTACCACCCAGTACCATTTTTAGATTAGAACCATAAAGAGACTAGATATCTACCACCATTACCACTATCAGATTAGAGCCATAAAGAGACTAGATATCTACCACCATTACCACTATCAGAGTATAGAAATAAAGACACTAGATATCTACCACCCAGTACCACTATCATATTAGAGCCATACAAACACTAGATATCTACCACCCAGTACCACTAGCAGATTAGAGCCATAAAGAGACTAGATATCTACCACCCAGTACCACTATCAGATTAGAGCCATACAAACACTAGATATCTACCACCCAGAACCACTATCAGATTAGAGCCATAAAGAGACTAGATATCTACCACCCAGTACCACTATCAGATTAGAGCCATGAAGAGACAAGATATCTACCACCCAGTACCACTATCAGATTAGAGCCACAAATAGACTAGATATCTACTACCCAGTACCACTATTAGATTAGAGCTACAAAGAGACTAGATATCTACCACCCAGTACCACTATCAGATTAGAGCCATAAAGAGACTAGATATCTACCACCCAGTACCACTATCAGATTAGAGCCACAAATAGACTAGATATCTACTACCCAGTACCACTAATAGATTAGATCTACAAAGAGACTAGATACCTACCACCCAGTACCACTATCAGATTAGAGCCATAAAGAGACTAGATATCTACCACCCAGTACCACTATTAGATTAGAGCCATAAAGAGACTAGATATCTACCACCATTACCACTATCAGATTAGAGCCATAAAGAGACTAGATATCTACCACCCAGTACCACTATTAGATTAGAGCCATAAAGAGATTAGATATCTTCCACCCAGTACCACTATTAGATTAGAGCCACAAAGAGACTAGATATCTACCACCCAGTACCACTATTAGATTAGAGCCACAAAGAGACTAGATATCTACCACCCAGTACCACTATCAGATTAGAGCCATAAAGAGACTAGATATCTACCACCCAGTACCACTATCAGATTAGAGCCACAAATAGACTAGATATCTACTACCCAGTACCACTATTATATTAGATCTACAAAGAGACTAGATATCTACCACCCAGTACCACTATCAGATTAGAGCCATAAAGAGACTAGATATCTACCACCCAGTACCACTATTAGATTAGAGCCATAAAGAGACTAGATATCTACCACCATTACCACTATCAGAGTATAGAAATAAAGACACTAGATATCTACCACCCAGTACCACTATCATATTAGAGCCATACAAATACTAGATATCTACCACCCAGTACCACTATCAGATTAGAGCCATAAAGAGACTAGATATCTACCAGTCCAGTACCACTATCAGATTAGAGCCACAAAGAGACTAGATATCTACCACCCAGTACCACTATTAGATTAGAGCCATAAAGAGATTAGATATCTTCCACCCAGTACCACTATTAGATTAGAGCCACAAAGAGACTAGATATCTACCACCCAGTACCACTATCAGATTAGAGCCATAAAGAGACTAGATATCTACCACCCAGTACCACTATCAGATTAGAGCCACAAATAGACTAGATATCTACTACCCAGTACCACTATTATATTAGATCTACAAAGAGACTAGATATCTACCACCCAGTACCACTATCAGATTAGAGCCATAAAGAGACTAGATATCTACCACCCAGTACCACTATTAGATTAGAGCCATAAAGAGACTAGATATCTACCACCATTACCACTATCAGAGTATAGAAATAAAGACACTAGATATCTACCACCCAGTACCACTATCATATTAGAGCCATACAAATACTAGATATCTACCACCCAGTACCACTATCAGATTAGAGCCATAAAGAAACTAGATATCTACCAGTCCAGTACCACTATCAGATTAGAGCCACAAAGAGACTAGATATCTACCACCCAGTACCACTATCAGATTAGAGCCATATAAACACTAGATATCTACCACCCAGTACCACTATCAGATTAGAGCCACAAAGAGACTAGATATCTACCACCCAGAACCACTATCAGATTAGAGCCATAAAGAGACTAGATATCTACCACCCAGTACCACTAGCAGATTAGAGCCATACAAACACTAGATATCTACCACCCAGTACCACTATCAGATTAGAGCCACAAAGAGACTAGATATCTACCACCCAGTACCATTTTTAGATTAGAACCATAAAGAGACTAGATATCTACCACCATTACCACTATCAGATTAGAGCCATAAAGAGACTAGATATCTACCACCATTACCACTATCAGAGTATAGAAATAAAGACACTAGATATCTACCACCCAGTACCACTATCATATTAGAGCCATACAAACACTAGATATCTACCACCCAGTACCACTATCAGATTAGAGCCAAAAAGAGACTAGATATCTACCAGTCCAGTACCACTATCAGATTAGAGCCACAAAGAGACTAGATATCTACCACCCAGTACCACTATCAGATCAGAGCCATATAAACACTAGATATCTACCACCCAGTACCACTATCAGATTAGAGCCATAAAGAGACTAGATATCTACCACCCAGAACCACTATCAGATTAGAGCCATAAAGAGACTAGATATCTACCACCCAGTACCACTAGCAGATTAGAGCCATACAAACACTAGATATCTACCACCCAGTACCACTATCAGATTAGAGCCATAAAGAGACTAGATATCTACCACCCAGTACCACTATCAGATTAGAGCCACAAAGAGACTAGATATCTACCACCCAGTACCATTTTTAGATTAGAACCATAAAGAGACTAGATATCTACCATTTTTACCACTATCAGATTAGAGCCATAAAGAGACTAGATATCTACCACCATTACCACTATCAGAGTATAGAAATAAAGACACTAGATATCTACCACCCAGTACCACTATCATATTAGAGCCATACAAACACTAGATATCTACCACCCAGTACCACTAGCAGATTAGAGCCATAAAGAGACTAGATATCTACCACCCAGTACCACTATCAGATTAGAGCCATACAAACACTAGATATCTACCACCCAGAACCACTATCAGATTAGAGCCATAAAGAGACTAGATATCTACCACCCAGTACCACTATCAGATTAGAGCCACAAATAGACTAGATATCTACTACCCAGTACCACTAATAGATTAGATCTACAAAGAGACTAGATACCTACCACCCAGTACCACTATCAGATTAGAGCCATAAAGAGACTAGATATCTACCACCCAGTACCACTATTAGATTAGAGCCATAAAGAGACTAGATATCTACCACCATTACCACTATCAGATTAGAGCCATAAAGAGACTAGATATCTAACACCATTACCACTATCAGATTAGAGCCATAAAGAGACTAGATATCTACCACCCAGTACCACTATTAGATTAGAGCCATAAAGAGACTAGATATCTACCACCCAGTACCACTATTAGATTAGAGCCACAAAGAGACTAGATATCTACCACCCAGTACCACTATCAGATTAGAGCCATAAAGAGACTAGATATCTACCACCATTACCACTATCAGATTAGAGCCATAAAGAGACTAGACATCTACCACCCAGTACCACTATCAGATTAGAGCCATAAAGAGACTAGATATCTACCACCATTACCACTATCATATTAGAGCCATAAAAGATACTAAATATCTACCACCCAGTACCACTATCAGATTAGAGCCATAAAGAGACTAGATATCTACCACCATTACCACTATCATATTAGAGCCATAAAAGATACTAAATATCTACCACCCAGTACCACTATTAGATTAGAGCCATAAAGAGACTAGATATCTACCACCCAGTACCACTATCAGATTAGAGCCATAAAGAGACTAGATATCTACCACCATTACCACTATCAGATTAGAGCCATAAAGAGACTAGATATCTACCACCCAGTACCACTATCAGATTAGAGCCATAAAGAGACTAGATATCTACCACCATTACCACTATCAGATTAGAGCCATAAAGAGACTAGATATCTACCACCCATTACCACTATCAGATTAGAGCCATAAAGAGACTAGATATCTACCACCCAGTACCACTATCAGATTAGAGCCATAAAGAGACTAATCTAATAGAGGTACTGGGTGGTAGATATCTAGAGGGATGTGGTGGGATGTGACTCCTGTGGCGGGCCGGGCGCAGTGCACTCTAACCAAGGTTGCCAGGTGCACGATGTTTTCTCCGACACATTGGTGCGGTTGGCTTCCGGGTTGGATGTGCGCTGTGTTAAGAAGCAGTGCGGCTTGTTTGGGTTGTGTATCGGAGGACGCATGACTTTCAACCTTCGTCTCTCCCGAGCCCGTACGGGAGTTGTAGCGATGAAACAAGATAGTAGCTACTAACAATTGGACCACGAAATTGGTGAGAAAAAAGGGGTTGAAGTTTTTTTTGAATAATATAATAATAATAACACATCCCTAGGATTATCAATCAGTAACACATCTCTCTGCTTATTCTGTCTAAATCACACACACATGCACAGAACCGCTCCCTCCCTCCCCCACCCCACACACGTCTGTCTGTACTGTATTTGTCAAACCAGTCTGCTATGAATCCCACCACCCCTCCTCAGTATTATTAGTCTTCAAAGACTGCCATGACCATGTGTTTCCCATTGTACACAGGTGTAATGATCAGTATCACACCCATGCCAATAACTACCACCTGGGCCTGAATGCTGCCGGCAGCAGAATTAAGCAGCCACAACTTTAGGTGACAAACGAGAAAATATTTAAGGGATTTATTGCATGGGAAACACATGTTTAGCTTGCCAAAGCAAATGCAATATATAATAAACACTTCGTGAAATAAACAAGAAAAAAATGAACATTAAACATTACACAAGTTTCAAAACAATAAAGACATTTCAAATATATTATATCTATATACAGTGTTGTAATGTTGTGCAAATAGTTCAAGTACAAAAGGGGGGAGGAAAATGATCTTATTAAATATAGGTTGTATTTACAATGGTGCTTGTTCTTCACTAGTTGCCTTTCTCTTTTGGCAACAGGTCACAAATATTGCTTCTGTGATTGCACACTCTTGAGAGCCAGGTCTACCTCCGGTGGTCTTCTCAATAGCAAGGCCATGCTCACTGAGTCTGGTGATAGTGTCGTGACGTTGTATTAGTTAATGTGACAACTGTTGCTCATCGAATGATTAAAGGTTTCTAATTGCAAGATTAAATGAATCAAGCAATTATTAACTCATTAACCTGGGGCACCATGGGAAAATTAGTTGTATTGAGTGTCTATTTCCCAAATTAACTCAAAGAACATGAGAATATTGATTTTACAACCGTCGGTAAGTAATCAATTTCTTCTACAATCTCATTCTGATTGTCGCATAATCCGGGAATCTGCACGGACCCGGGTCTCACCAATGAGTTCGTACCACACCAATCTGCACGGACCCGGGTCTCACCAATGAGTTCGTACCACACCAATCTGCACGGACCCGGGTCTCACCAATGAGTTCGTACCACACCAATCTGCACGGACCCGGGTCTCACCAATGAGTTCGTACCACACCAATCTGCACGGACCCGGGTCTCACCAATGAGTTCGTACCACACCAATCTGCACGGACCCGGGTCTCACCAATGAGTTCGTACCACACCAATCTGCACGGACCCGGGTCTCACCAATGAGTTCGTACCACACCAATCTGCACGGACCCGGGTCTCACCAATGAGTTCGTACCACACCAATCTGCACGGACCCGGGTCTCACCAATGAGTTTGTACCACACCAATCTGCACGGACCCGGGTCTCACCAATGAGTTCGTACCACACCAATCTGCACGGACCCGGGTCTCACCAATGAGTTCGTAGCATCCTCTCCTTTAGCTGTGGTCTATTACCTTTTATTACCAGTCTAATGTAATGTTAGCATCCTCTCCTTTAGCTGTTGTCTATTACCAGTCTAATGTAACGTCAGCATCCTCTCCTTTAGCTGTGGTCTATTACCTTTTATTACCAGTCTAATGTAACATCTTGGCCAGGTCGCAGTTGCAAATGAGAACTTGTTCTCAACTAGCCTACCTGGTTAAATAAAGGTGAAATAAAATAAAAAATAAAACAGTAGCGTCCTCTCCTTTAGCTGTGGTCTATTACCTTTTTCTGCAAGAATATCGTCAAATCTGTATACTTGGAGCTTTTCCAGTATTATTAGCCATATTGTCTATTCAACATTTGCAAAACACCCAGTTTTCATGACTCACAGATGTGTGCAACGCGCTCCGTCATATTCTTTCCATATACCCCCGTAAAGCCCAGCTCATTGGCAATCTAGCTAGCTTTGTTTGACCCAGATTGGTGGTCATTTGACAAAGTTACAGTCAATCAAGAGAAGACCGCCTGTGACATCGGCGCGCCATGAAGGCGTCGCTCTCTGACCAAATTTGGTGTGCTATAGGATATACTACACTCCTAATGAAATAGTGATATAATCTGGTTACATTCTAGGATCTCTGAGGAATAAATACAAACGTAATTTGACTTGTTGAAAGAACATTTAGGGTTATATTTTCACAGATTCCTTTCTTTGAAAATTGAACGAGTGGAAATACAAAAATCGATTGTTCATGCTATATGGACCTTTTTTTAAACCAGGCAAGTCAGTTAAGAAAAAAGTAGTTATTTTCAAAGATGGCCTAGGAATAGTGGGTTATCTACCTTGTTCAGGGGCAGAACACCAGATTTTTACCTTATCAGATCAGGGATTCGATCTTGCAACCTTTGCAAGATCGACACTCTAACCACTAGGCTACATGCTGCCCCATGTGAAAAATTATTTTAATCTAACAAAATGACACTTCATGTTATCTCTGGGGCAACTTGGGATGATAAATCAGTGCAGATTTCAGAATTTAAATTCGCATTTCACCATCACAGGTGAATTTATCAAACTTTTTGCTGTGAAAAATAAGTGGTTGTTTTGAGTTCTCCTCAAACATAGCATTTTTTCAAATGGTGCAGTTAGATTAACAAGAATTTAAGCTTTCAGCCGATATAAGACACTTATATGTACCGACATTTGTTGTTTCTCTAAAATCTGTAATCATGACACACAGCGCTACATGATTTACAACTGTCCCGTTAACAGGACGCCTATCCCTATATGGTTTTTTGGCCCAGCTCTCTGGAGTGTACAGCTTAAAGTGGTCCTATGGACAGATACTCCAATCTCCGCCGTGGAGCTTTGCAGCTCCTTCAGGATTATCTTTGGTCTCCTTGTTGCCTCTCTGATTAATGCCCTCCTTGCCTGGTCCTTGAGTTTTGGTGGGCGGC